>NC_080682.1:5149339-5277116 GCF_030445035.2 Dasypus novemcinctus
AGGCCCGGGGTTTGAACCACGGACCTCGCATGTGGTAGGCGGACGCCCTAAGCACTGGGCCAAGTCTGCTTCCCAAGACTCCTGTATTTTATGCACAATTGTCCATAAACCCACCATTTCTCCAATAATAAAAAGCATACGTCACTACAGGAAAAAGAGATAAAAACCAAATGTGATGGTTTGCCAAACAAACAAGTAAAGCTTAACAGAAGTAAAACAAACATCCCCCCCTTACCTGGTGAAGCTGTGGTTAGACAGACCTGCGCACACAGGCCCCTGGCAGCCAGAAACCGGTAAGTTCAAGGACGGGGGCTTTTAGAGCCCCGAGCCCCTGGCACCCCAAGCGCAGGGAAAGGAAGGAAGAAAAGCTTTATGCACAGAGACGCGCAGCACAGCCTCCTCGAGGCAGCAGAAACCCGGGCCGGGCCTGGCCGTCGGGGGCAGAGCGTCTGCAGCCCACGGCGGCGTCCTGCCCAAGTCCTGGGGTCCACAGGGCCAGACAGCCCAGCAAGAGAGGAGGGGGATGCGCGGGGCGCTTCATTCATTCGGCAAATCGGTATTTACCGGAGGGTGGCGGGCTGGGCGGCTCACCGCACCCCTGCTCTTGGAGCTTGTGCTTTGCCTGTCGACGGGCATTTGGGCTGATTCCTGCTTTAGGCAATAGTGACTAATGCCGCTGTGAACGCCGCGTGCGTGTGTCGCTGTTTGTCCTTATCTTCAGTTCTTCTAGGTATATACCCAGCAGGGGAATTGCTGGGTCATTTGGCAAATCTATAGCTAACTTTTTGAGAAACCGCCAAACTGTCTTCCAGAACTGTGTGGGAGGAGTGGGGTGGGGGCAGGGACATACGGGCACCTCTTACAGTTTTTAATGTAACCTTTTTTTGGTGATGCACATATCTTCAAAAAAAATACAATTTACAAAAATGATGGGGTGGGGAGCGGGGTATATGGGAGCCTCTTATGTTTTTTGTTTTTATGTTTTTTAGTGTGACGTTCTTGGTGATCTATTAACTTTAATTTAAAAAGTGTAAAAAACACAAAAAAGAGCCTGTGGTGTCCTGAGAAGGACAAGGGAGGGGCTGGTGATCAGCCTGGGGGCTGGGGAGGGGCTGGGGCAGCCTGGGGGCAGGGCAGCTTTCCGAAGCCCCAGCCCCCCCTTGAAAGTGTGGCTTCAGCCCCAGGAGAGGGGGGTGGGCTTTTCAGGGCATTTTGGGGGGCAGAGTCCAGAGAGCCGGGCGGGGGTCTCCCAGTGGGGGGTCGGCAGACCCTGGCATCTCTCTTGTGGCACTGGGGAGCCATGGAGGGTTCGGGGAGGCTCTCACGAGATCAGATTGCAGCGGGAGCGTCCCTCGGGAGCGCCCGGCCGGTGCATTGTGGCAGGCCCACCCGGCGTGACGACGGCCTTTGTGCGGGGCCGGGGAGCTCGGCAGGCAGGAAGCGGCCCCTCCTCCGGGGCGCTATCACTGGCTCCATCTCGCGGGGCCTCTCCGCGGCCGCATTCCGGCCTGGGTGACCCGGATGGACAGAGGCCGGGCCCTCGGAGGGCCACGGTCACCGCTTCTGGCATGGCCACATCTCCTCCCCTTCCCCCACCGCCCCTGCCCCTTCCCCCGTGCCGCGGCGGCTCCAGAGCCACACACCAGGACAAGAAGCCCGTGTCCCGCTGGCAGAGGGCACAGGACGACTGTGCCCACAAGGTAGCCCCTGGGACCCAGCCATCCCTTCGGGCGTTCAGTCCAGAACCCAGCGAGGACCCATGCAGCTCTGCAGGATGGTCAAAGGCGGAAGGTTCAGAGAGGGTGAATGGCCTGCCCAGCGCCACACAGCAAGGTTTCTGAGCTCCAGGACAGCCTTGGCTGGTCCTCTGAGGCTTAACTGACCTCCCCATCCCCGGCTGGCAGGATAAGCCCCCCACTCACTCTGCAGACCCCCTCACCCCTGAGTTGGCCTGAAGCCTCTCACAGCACCCAGCCAGCAGCCGTCCTCCGGTTTGTTCCCAAATCTGCCTGTACCCAGAACTTGTCAAGGCCACCAGATTAAATGAACTCGAAAATTAACAGATGAAGTACAAATGCAAGAAGGATCGACGCTCCCCGGAACACGCCGTTTGCTCTGGAAAGACTCCTTCAAGCTTACAAAAAAGTGAGGCTGTCGAATTAGGGCTGGGAGAGAGAGAGGGAACGTTCAGGGGGAAAATCACAGGCAGCTCTGACGCTGCTCTCAGATTGCCCGGCAAGGGTGTTGAGTCAGTTTGTCCTAAATGTCCATGTTTAGTGCATCTGGGTTGTTGTTCATGAGCCCCTGTCTTTTCGATTATTTGCAGGATGTAAGAGGCTGTCTTTGAAATGCACTGGCTCTCGCCTGGGTGCAAGGAGACCTCGAGCCAGTGCGTTGCGTCTTGTATTAGCGTGGTCTGCTCTCTGTGCCTCAGTTTGATCATCCGCTGCCATGAGCAGTGGCGAGTCTAAATGAAACAAGCCCCCTGCCCACGGCCCATGCTCACTCAGTGGGAACCATTACCATTCTACTGAGCACATTGTTACGACGACTGGATTTTGCAAGTTTCTTGGGGGCTGAGATGGTGGATTTTTCTCCTTGGAGGAGCACAGGGCAGGCTGCCCGCTCACGGGGAGTGAGGAAACAGAGAGGTCAGTGGGTTTCAAGGACCGAGGGGTGCAGAGAAGTGAAAAGGGAACGCACGACCCCCAGAATCCATGCCCTGTGCGAGGGGGCTGGCACTCACAGCCTATGGGCCAAACCTGGCCCACCACCTGTTTTCATGAATAAAGTTTTATTGGAACACAGCCACACCCGTTCACTCGCACCATGCCCGCAGCTGCTCCGGAGCTACGACTGGCAGAGCTGAGTTTTTGCAGCAGATCCTTATAGAAAACGTTTCCTACCCAGCGCCATGCAGACAGCCGCCCACCCCCGCTCCCCACGGGCAGTCAGAAACGGTTTTAGAAAGACAGACGCAGGCAAGCCTTTCTCCAGCTTCAGCGGTGCTGTCACCGCCATCCTGCCTCGTGTGAAGACCCCAGCGCCGTTCTCCACTGCGTGCCCCTCGCCCACCTCCCCACCTCCAGCCCACCCGGTGCCCCTGGCCCCTCCCCTTTCCTGCTTTGCCGCCCCATGGCCACCTCTCGGGTTCTCCAACGTGCCAGGGCAGTGGGGACGGAGGCCGGTCGGTGCTCAGGTCACACAGGGCAGAGGAGGGCGAGCCGGGGGCCTGGCCTGGGTGCTTGGCCCCCGGCAGCCCTTTTGGCTCTCGCGTGGGCCCCGCGTTTCCAGGGCAGGTGGGCCGGTGGCCTCCAGAGGCTCGGGAACCACCGCCAGCTCTGGCTCACGTGGTCCTCAGTCCCCGGCCTCCACCCGGAGCTGGACGCCCCATGGCCGGGGCTGAAAGGCGCTCTGCCTCTAATGGAGACCCCTCTCCCACCCGCCGGGCCGCGGGGGCCGCATGTCCCTTCCCAGGGAAGCCCACTGAGCCTCTCCATGCCGCGGCACTGGCTCTGCTCTCTGCCTCCCCACTCCCCGCTTCCCCGGCCTGCCGCCTGGTGACTCCTCTTTGGGGCACATACACCACCCACGGGGGGACCGCTGGGCCCTCACCCTGTGGGTAACTCCTGGCTCAGTGTCTGCTCCCTCCCCTTGGCGGGCCAGGGATGTCACGCTCACTGCTGCATCCCCAGGGACAGAGCGAGCACACTGCAGAAGCTCGGCCAGTGTTTGTTGAATGACTTCAAGAGGGCAAAGCACTCCTGACACTGGGCATGATGCCAACAGCAGGCCATCAGAGGACGGAGGGTGGAAGCACAGTCAGGAGACTGCCATGCAGGGAGGTCGCACCGACCCACTGCCATTCAAGGGGGCTCGGGGCCCCACGAGGCTGCACGGATCAGCCCCCCTTGCTCCTGGGTTTGGGAGCTCTGAGGGCCCACGGCTGATGCCGCCGGGTGCCTGGGTGCATCTGACACCCTGGGTCACACTTGCCACAGATGAGCTCCAGCAGAACGTTCAGTAACCCACCGGGCGCGTTTGGCTGAGCAGGGGGCGGCAGGTCAGGTTCCAGGGGCCACACCCCTGGGTACCTTCACCAGGCAAGCCTTTGGAGCACAGTGCAGGGTCTTTGATGAAATTGGAAGTGGTGGAAAGCGGATGTGGCTCAACAGATAGAGCGTCCGCCTCCACATGGGAGGTCCAGGGTTCAAACCCTGGGCCTCCTGACCCGTGTGCAGCTGGCCCATGCACCGTGCTGATGCGCGCAAGGAGTGCTGTGCCACGCAGGGGTGTCCCCCGCATAGGGGAGCCACATGTGCAAGGAGTGCGCCCTACAAGGAGAGCTGCCCTGCGCGAAGAAAGCGCAGCCAGCCCAGGAATGGCGCCGCACACATAGGGCGCTGACGCAGCAAGATGACGCAACAAAGAGACACAGATTCCCAGTGCCACCGAGAATACAAGTGGATACAGAAGAACACACAGTGAATGGACACAGAGAGCAGACAACGGGAGTTGAGGCATGGGGAGAAAAATTAATAAAATAAAAATATTTTTTAAAAATTGGAAGTGGTGCTGCTTTATTGTGGGGCTTCCTTTCTGTTGTTTTTGTTTCCATTTCTTCACTTATTACATGTCTATTATGCTAAAGGGCAAATATATTTAGGGGTGTGTGTTGCTCATCAGGCAAGGGAAGTCGAGAGGAGACGGGGCCCCTGGTTGGGGTGCTCTGCAGGACCTCGGTTGGGGAGGGGGTACCGAGGCCCGGGCGCTTCTCCCCCTGCCTGGGGGACCCGCCTGGGAAGTGCCGATTTCGATTACACTGGGCGACTGGGTCACCTCGTCCGGCTGCCCCAGGAGAGCACGAGCATTTGTAACGCTGAGAAGCCGGGGCATCTCGGAGGGCCGGCCTGGTCGTCTTTTGCCCATCGGTATTCAAGGGGAGCCCTCACCGACACCCCAGATGCCGAGGTCTGTATTTAACTCGAAGGAGCTGCTGGCGGGGAGCGGGGCCTGGCTCAGCCTGGAGCTCAGGGAACGGCCTCCGTTTTAAAGAAGGTGCCATTGGGTCTTGGCCACATCAGTTGGAAGAGGACCCCAGAAGAGCCGGCGGGGCCTGCGCCGGCTCAGAGCTGCGTCTCGGGCTCGTGGGCAGCCGCCCGGGGCCGTCAGCGCAGCGAGGGGCGTGGGGCCTGAGCAGGCCCGGCCACGGCCTCTGGGCTGCCCTGGTGGCCGGCGTCCCTGGCCTCGGCTGCAGGAGGGACCCACGGGGTAGGGGGTAGGACAGGCCAAGGGAGGGAAGGCGAGGAGCCCTGTTCCTCCAGGCTGTCACGCCCTTAAGGGGTGTGGGCCGCCATCACCCCATCCTACAGGTGGGAACCCCGAGATCAGAATTCCCCGCAGGTCCCGCGGCCAGAGCCAGGCAGAGAGCCCGGCGGTCCTTCTGTACCCGGATTTCATTGCGGTTCTTGGCTGTGCTGCGGAAATGGATTTCAAGAGCAGGTCGGGTGAGTGAGGCCAGGCATTTACTCGGGGAGGGAAGAGAAATGGGAGAAAAGAACACATCATGGGTCCCAGGGAGAGAGGAAGGGGCTGGAAAGGGATGAAGCGGGCTGATTTACAGACTGCAGTTCCCCGTTAGAGATGACAAATGCTCAGGTCTACTTGCGTGGCCATCGTGGCAGGGGGGAAACGACGAGAGCAGGGCGCAGAGCGCAGGGACGGGCAGCAGGACAAGGCGGAGGCAAGAGAGCAAGGGAGCTGGGCGCCGGCTTTTCAGGCCGTTATTTATTCCGCCCCTCTGCTAATGGCAGGGGAGGAGTCCCAGCTGTTTGCTGTCTTCATTGATCACCCCACCCATCAATCTCCCGGGTGGACCCAATGATAGAGTCCTCGGGGAGCATCCGGGGCTTCCGGCTGCCGGAGGAGAACGTCCTTCTGAGCTGCAGAATCTTGTGGGGTCCTCCCACAGCCACCTTGGGGGGCCGATGACACGAGGACTTCTCGCCGGGTTCCAGAGCCGTCCGCTTCCCTATACCACCTGCTGCCTTCCAGGCCGCCCCCGCTGAGCTGGATCCATCCCCCTCCCACTGGTGGGGGAACCCCTGCTGCAGCACCGAGTTTTTATCCAACGTGGCCCCTTAAGGCAACCTGACGGGGAGGAAAAACGGCCTCCCACGGCTGCTTGAGGGCCGCCTGCCGCTTCCTGATGTCTTCCGGGGGGATTTTTCAGGATGTTTGGGGCTCCATGAGATTTTGCTTTGTCCACGCTGACTTTAGAGCCCCCCAGTGAGGTTCAGCTCAGGAGATGCCGTGGGACCTTGGGGAGGCCGTTTCCCCTCGGGGGTCTCGTTCCCCTCCTTTAAGTGGGATTGGAAAGGCCCACTGAGGACAAGAGCCCCAAGACAAGGGGGAAGATGGGTTTTCCATCGAAGCCTGTGTGGCGCCAGGGGCGCGCCCTGTCCCCCTGACCCCCCGGACCCCCTGGCCGCTGCCGCGCCTCGCTGGATGGGGCCCTGTGCAGGGTGCCCCGGGGTGCCTCGCGGTGCCAGGCAGGTTGCTTCACTGGAGCCTCGTAGCAGAACCTCAGCCCACCTGTGCAGGGCTGGCTGCCAGGTGAACCGGCCCCCCGTGAGCCCAGGGCACCCACCGTTGCCTGGGTGAGCCCCCGCAGCCCTTCCCCGAAAGCGCCCTGCTCCCTGCTGGGCAGCAGCCGGGCATGCCCAGTGGCCAGCTGCTCTCCGGCTCCCAGTGGCTTAGAGCCGGGCAGGTGAGGGGACAGCGAGCCCCGGCAGCCCAGGACCGCCCAGGTGTGTGCCTTCCGTCCCAGCGTGGTTCTTCTATTTACTTTATCTTAATTCCATGTGGGTGGTCACACATATACAACAGACAGGTGGCCACTGCAGCCAGTTCTAAGTGGCACCAAGGACATTCGCGGGAAGTGGATTTGGCTCAACTGACAGAGTGTCCCCCTACCACATGGGAGGTCTAGGGTTCAAACCCCGGGCCTCTTCGACCCATGTGGAGCTGGCCCATGTGCAGTGCTGATGCGCACAAGGAGTGCCCTGCCATGCAAGGGTGTCCCTGCGTAGGGGAGCCCCACGCGCAAGGAGTGCGCCCCGTAAGGAGAGCCGCCCAGCACGAAAGAAAGTGCAGCCTGCCCAGGAATGGCGCCGCACACACAGAGAGCTGACACAAGATGACGCAACAAAAAGAAACACAGATTCCCGTGCCGCAGATAAGGATAGAAGCGGTCACAGAAGAACACACAGCATGTGACACACAGCAGAGAGCAGACAACCGGGGGGGGGGGAGGGGGGGGAGAGAAATAAATAAAAAATAAATCTTTTTTAAAAAAAGGACATTCCCAATGTCGTGCTGCCATCACCACCGTTCGTTACCAAAATGTTTCCATCCCTCGGACAGACTCCACCACCCTCTCCCCCACCCCGCAGCCCCTCCCCTGCTCTGTCTCTGCATGGGAATATTCTAGAGCCTCCCGGAAGCAGACTCACCCGCCATTTGTCCCCGTCACTCCTTTCCCCGAGCGCGACGTGTTCCAGGTTCATCCGTGTGGGAGCCTGGGCCACAGGCCCCTTCTTCTAGGGCTGAGGAGCGTGGCCTGGGGGGGACAGCCCATGGGCCACTTCCCACCTGTCCACGGGCACCTGGGGCGCCTCTGGCCCTGCGCCTCTGGTCGCCGCGTCCAGTCCTTTGGGTGTGGACCCAGGGGTGGGACCCGGCAGGCTTCTCAGGCCCGCTCTGGACATTCTGGGGTCACCCTGCCACGAGGGGCGGGCCTGCAGGGGTCAGGGATGGCCGCGGAGAGCCCGAGGGTGAGCTGAGTCGAAGGCCGGCCGGGGACTCCTAGAAAAGAAGGGGGCGACCTCTCCAGGCCCCCCCGTCCCCCAGCGTCGCCTGCCTGGCGACTAGAAGGAAGAGGCCCCCGCTTCCAGGCCTGCGCCGCAGAGGGCGTCTCAGAAAGGGGTCCCAGGGGCTCCCCTTGCCCATCGCCTCCCTTCCAGATCCCCTTTCTCCCACTTTACAAAAGTAAGGCCGATCCGCCCTGCCCCAATTCCTGGGAGCACGTCCGGGTGCAAAAAAGCCTCAGGGGCATGGAACAAAGGGACAGTGTAGAACCCCAGGGAGGGGGCCCCAGGGAGGGGACACGCCCGGGGCCTGGGTGGAGGGAGCCGGGGTGTGAGGCTTGTCAGCGTCCTGCAACGGATCAGCATCCCAAATCCCTCACTGCCGTCCTGAGAAGGCCGGGGACAAACAAGGCGGCCGCCCTGCCGTCCCCCAGGCGCGCCCTCCCCCAGGCGCGCCCTCCCCCAGGCGCGCCCTCCCCCAGGCGCGCCCTCCCCCAGGCGCGCCCCTTTCTCTGCTGGCGCCTCCGTTGGTCCCTCCGAGTCTCTCCGGGTTAGAAGTCGGGAGGCCGTCCGCCGTCCGGGCGCCTATAACTCGTCTGCCTGGCCTGGACAGCGAGCCCGTCTCCTCCGGCCTGCCCGCTGGCCTCGCGCCCGAGGCGGACTCGCCGGCAGGACGCCTTCGCGGGTCGGAGCAGCCAAGCCCGCAGCTCCGAGGTGCGAGGACAAAGCCTTTCAAACACCGGGTGAGCTACAAGTGCATCACGAGTGCCAAGCGGAAAGGAGCGTACTTCCGTTTTCCTTCCCTTTAATTTTTCACTCTATTACCTTTAACAAGGCGCCTCCGCGTCAGAGTAACTGGCCTAATAATTCGTTCTTTCACAGGTCTCAGTAAAAAGAGCTTTGGATACCCCTTCCAGAAGCTGAAGCATCTCCAACGACTGGTGACCGGTTTTGCCAGCTCAGGAGGATCCAAAGTCTTTGTCAACAAAGGAAAGGAGGAGCTGATGGAGGTTTCAGTTAGAGC
Organism: Dasypus novemcinctus; assembly: GCF_030445035.2. Taxonomy (NCBI): domain Eukaryota; kingdom Metazoa; phylum Chordata; class Mammalia; order Cingulata; family Dasypodidae; genus Dasypus; species Dasypus novemcinctus. The sequence continues at coordinate 5,158,232 of NC_080682.1, forward strand.
AGAAAAACCCTTTTTTAAAAAATCCCCCCACAAGATGGCTCCCCCGTCGGTTTGCTCTTACTTGCGCTCGTTCTGTTGCTTTTTGCTCGTCTCTGCTCATAGTCTGTTTGCTTTTTTCCTTCGGGAGGCACTGGGAACCAAAGCCGGGACCTTGCCTGTGGGAAGCGGGCGCCCCACTGCCTGAGCCACCCGCGCTCCCTGCTCTGTGTTTTTGCTGATTGTCTGCTTCTTAGCTTTTGTGGGGTTTTTTTTTGCATGCTGTTGCCTTGTTTTTGCTCACGTCTGCTTGCTGTTTCTTTGTCTTCTTTAGAAGGCACTGGGAACCAGACCCCGGAGCTCCACGTGCGGGGCGGACATTCCACTGCTAGCGCCACATCTGCTCCAGAAAACCCATTTTTCATGATAAATCATTTGCTTTTTAAAAATTGTGATGAATACACGTAACTTAAAATTGACCATTTCGGTCATTTTCAAGTGTTCAAATTAAGCGGCATTAAGTGTATTCACAGTGTCGTGAAACCATCCCCGCTATTTCCACAACTTTTTCATGATCCCAAAGGAGCAGCAGCCCGTTAGGCAGTCACTCCCCGTTCTCCCCCTGCCCGCCGCCCCTGGAACCCTCTCCTCAACCTTCTGTCTCTCAATTTGCCTGTTCTAGATATTTCATATAAGTGGGATCATACGGTATTTGTCCTTTTGTGTCCGGCTTACTTCACTTTAGCCTGCAATGTTTTCCAGATCTTTCCGTGTTGTCACAGGTATCAGAACTTTCCTCCTGAGTGGCTGAGTCTTGTTTCGCTGGCTGCACAGACCACACGTGATTTATCCATTCATCTGTCGGTGGGTTACCTGGTTTCCAACACACAGTTCAGATGAGTGACATCACCATAACAATATTTTCGTTCCATCTACTTATTTTTGTGAACCAGACTCCTCTGCTTTTATAGCAATAGAAAGGAAATATGGCAAAGAAATTGAAGCAGAAGCCATATTATTCCGGCAATAAGTAGTACTATTCCTATGAGATAATGGGGTAAAAAACAAAACGAAACCAACGCTGTCCTACAGCAAATTAAAAGACTGATTTCCAACAGAACTCTGTGTTTAGTATTTTACTTATCAATTATTCAATAGCATGTTCACGATATTATGATCGACTACATATTACTAATCATTGTGATAAACTCCTAATCTGGGACAAAAACGCTGAACACTAATAGTCACAGGGAATTAATTAAACAATCTAAATTCATAGAAATATTTTGGTTGTAGAAAATTATGTAGGGTGATCAATAACAGATTTTCAAGGTGAAAGGATATTAAGTTTGGGTAAAATTGGTGGGAGAAATAGCAAAGAAATATAAATCCAAAGAGAAAAGGCAGGGTTTTCAATTTTGGACAGAGTAAAACTTGTTCATGTGTTTTCTTAAATAAAAAATGGCAAGCATCAGATTGTTTTGGATTTAGACTCCATTGGATACATTTGAAAGAGTAATGGAAGATTTTGTTTGTTTTGAGTTAGGCCAGTAATTTATTAAGGCAGGGAGGGAAGAGAAATGTGAGAAAATAACAGAGCGGGGGTCCCAGGTAGAGAGGAAGGGGCTGAAGAGTGATAAAGAGGGCTCATTTACAGGATACACTTCCCCACTCTAGGTTATAAATGCCAGGTTTTACTTGCATGGCCATCATGGCAGGAGAAAAACGGCAAGAGTGGTGCGCAGAGGGCAGGACAGGTCCACAGGCGAGAGTGCGCACGCAAGAAAGAGCAGAAGTTTGTTTTAAAATGTCAAAAGATACTCAAGATTATGTTCTCTGCCATGACATGACAAATTTTGGATTTCAACTTAAAAATGCACAAGGGTGGTGACTCACACGTGCAGCTGAAGACAAAAGCAACATCCCAGGAAGATGGTGGGCCAGAGGAGAAAAGGAGCTTGGGTCCCTAGTGGCCACACAGAGTGGCCATGCCAGGGGACGTGCTACCTATGGAAGAAACTTCAGCTGCACAAAGCCACCACGGATCCAGCCCGCGCATCCTAGCCCAGGCCGGAGTGAGGGTGGAGACGCAGGTGGGTCCCCAGGCACTTTAGTGCTCTCTCCTGTGCCCTCCTTTCTTGGGACCCATGTCTCCCAGGAAAAAATAAAGTGGACTTACTGTTTCTTTCTTCTGGAACTATTGTGATTAGTAATGGAAGTAAATGTAGCACTGATGTGGAGACAGTGGCCACGGTAGCTGCTGAGGGCGGGGAGTGGGAAGAAGAGATGTGATGTGGGGGCATTTTCAGGACTTGTCCTGGGTGGTGCTGCAGGGACAGAAGCTGGACATTGTATGTCCTGCCATGGCCCACTGGGTGGACTGGGGGAGAGTGTAGACTATAATGTGGACCATTGCCATGAGGTGCAGCAGTGCTCAGAGATGTATTCACCAAGTGCAATGAATGTCCCATGATGACGGAGGAGGTTGTTGTTATAGGAGGAGTGGGGTGAGAGGGGGGTGAGGGGTATATGGGGGCCTCATATTTTTTAAATGTAACATTAAAATAAATAAATAAAGACAGAAATTTTTAAAAAAGGAAAAAATAATATTCTTCAGACTAGAGTCAAACTAAACCCAAACTTTTTTGGACCGATGAGGATTTATCTGATTATGAAACATATTAAACATCGTATCTTGGTTACAAAGCAAATCTCAGGACATTCCCAGGACAAATGGGCAGGGGGACCCCAATTCAAGGAAGGATGGGCCCCAAAGCCCAGTTCTCTTCTGCGCCCTAAGACCACTCCCACCTGCCTCCCCCCCGCAAGGGCACACTTGCAGCCTCCCGTAACTGCACTTGTGCATGAGCCATTGCAGTCCTTTCCTAGGGTTTCCCCCAAATCTGGGTCCCCTCCTAGATCTAGGGTCATCACGTGGGCCAGCACCTGCCCGGGCATGGACAAAGCCAGAGGAAAGGAGCTCCAGCCCCTCCAGCTTCATGCCCACCGCCCGGGCGGGCCACGTGGGCTGTGGGTCCCGGGCTCTGAAGTGCCCAGGACTTAAAGCACCTGCTCCGGGCTTGTCCCACGTCACCCCGTAGAAGAAGCAGATGTCTGGCTGTGGAGACCAGCTTCTTACCAAAGGTGTGACCCCCATCCCCTCCCTGCATTTATTTCGGGTATCCCATTTGATAAGGGCGTCCCGTTTCATTCAATCCTCCCAGAAACCCTACCAGTCAGCACCATGACGGGCCAATTTTATAGATAAAGCACCTGAAGCTCAGAGAGGGCGAGTGCCTTGCCCAAGGCCACACAGCCTGGCAAGAGCAGCCCTTCAGAGGCCATCGCCGCGCCCATCCCCGGAATGCCACCTGCCCTCGATGTGGAAGGCAGGTGGGTCGGGCGGGTGCTGTCTGCAGAGATTTCCTGGTCTTGCTGTCCTGGAGGGAGAGAGCTGGACAGAGAGGGGCTCCATTAGGGGCACGGACGCCACACACAGCCCAAGCACAGCGTCTAGAACCTTCCCTTGGCCCGGAGAGCCCCCCTGGCAGGGCCCTGGGAGGGAGGGGAGATTAGGGAAAGTGGGTAGGAAGTCTCGCCCCGAGCAGATTTTTGAAAGGACCTTTCTCCACCCTCCCCCACAGATTTTACTGAGGGTCGCCTGGGCTGGGAGTGGAAGAGAAGGGGGCTTGCTCCCTGCCTCCCCCCCCCACTTATTTCCCACCTGTCTATGGAGGGTGACTCTCACGTCCCCCCTTGTCCACCAGGGCAAGCAGACCCCTGGGAGGTGCCGGGGGGAGCGGGGGCGGTCAGTCGGCCTCAAGGTCAAGGTTGCTGGGAGACCCAGGAAGGCCGGAGCGGGGAGACACTTTGATACCCACCACGGCCCGCCTTCCCGGCGGTCAGCCCAGTGGGCCATGGGGCCACCTCGTCCCCAGGGAATGGCGACAGGCCGGCTGTAACAAGGAGCTGGGGGTCTGAGGGGGCCCCAGGAGCGGCCTGTGGGCTGACCAGCCGCCAGGGGCAGCCTGACTCCAAGCCCCCTGGGGGGAGCCCTGGCCCCTGCCTGGGCCCACCTCCCCCACCAGCCTGTCTGCCCTGCCCCCTGCCATTGCCTGGGGGGGACCCCAAACCTCCACGTCCTCACCAGGGACCCTTGGCTGCCCCCTCAGCTGTGCCCTCCCAGGGTGCTGGCATGCTGCTGGGGTCTCTCCCTCCCCAGGACGTGCATTCGGGAGGTGGGTGACTGGCCAGCCCGGACAGGGGGGCCGCCGTGGGGCCGGGCCATGGGGGCGGGGGCTGTCCATAAAGACGCGTCCAGCTGATGGCAGACGGACCCCTCCTGCACCCTGTAAAATGCGGGGGTCTGGCTCGGGCCGTCTGTGACTAGACACGTGCAGGAGCTGGCGTTGGTGGACGCTCTGGGGGGCTCTTCAGATGACCAAGACTGGCCGGGGCGACTCAGCGTGTGACACGTGACACCCGCCCTGGGACTCACACCTGCCCGGCTGGACCCCTCACGTTCCCGCGGGTAGACAGGAGCTCGGTTCTGCAGGGGAGGAAACTGAGGCAGGGAGGCTGGGAGCCGAGGGTCAGGCGCCGGGCCTCTGCGCCTGGCTCCCGGGCCTCACTTGCTGGGAGGCTCGGTTCCTTCTCGGGTGGAACGGGACCAGGGCCCCACCTGCCTGCAGAACCCTGAGGGCACGGCGGGCTCCCCGCAGCCCCGAGCCCGCAGCCCTGAGCCCTGAAAGCTGCCAGCCGGAGGCCTGAGGGCGGGAGGAGCCGGCCACGCCCGAGGATTCCCAGCCAAGCACTTCCCACGTCTAATTCTTCTAATTCCCAGCCCCGGAGGGCAAGCAACCTGCCCAAGGTCACGGCTCCACTCGGTCTCCTGGCGCTGGGCCCTCAGACACCCCTCCCCGCATACCGCGGCGCCACCAATCGCAGCCCCCGGGACTGGGGAATCCACCCGCGCCTTCCCTGCCCTGAACGCTTCATTTAATTCTCTCCAAGGAAACCGAGGCACGGGGAAACTGAGGCACGTTTCTCCCCCAGTCTCCCAGTGTCGAGCATCTACTGTGAGCAAAAGGTGCACATGGCTGAATAAATTAACCTTCCGTTCATTCAGACCGCTCCGGCCCGTGTCCCTCAGACCTGCCCGGAGAAAGGGACGAGCTGCTGAGGGCCATGCGAGCAGCCAGAGGGACGCGCCACCGGCCACCGGGCCAGCCTTTGCCAGCCGAGGCGCCTGGAGAACCGAGAAGCGAACAGCTGAGTCGTTTCCTTTGATGCCTTTGGGGGAAAAGAAAACGTTTTAATGAGGGTGAGATTAAGACGTTGTCACATCAACCGCAGCGGAGGGAGAGCGGACCTGCGTGCCAGCCAGGCCCACCGCGCTCCTCAAACCAGACGCGGCGCTCCACGCGGCACCGAGGCACAGGCCTGCGGGACAGGACGAGAGGTCAAAAAAACACGTTTTTAAAAAGTTGGCGGAATTGTCCCCTTTCTTTGACTGTCTTTAAAAATTTTTTTTATTATCTTTTCTCTTTTTTAAAGATACGTAGATCTCTAAGTCTTCTAGAAAACAGTCGCTCCTTCTCAGGTGGGGGCGTGGCTTCTTCGGGCCGGGGGCTCATCTCTCCTTCACTTTTGCCGAGACCCTGTTTGAGCTTCCTGGCTGCTCTGGAGGCCAAGAAGGGAAGTGGCCGGGACTAAGTAGTGGAGCTGCTCCCCGCAGCCGGCCTCCGCCTCCCCCCCAGGCAGCACTTCTGCCCCGAGGTCAAGAGCGGGAATTTTTAGGCAGCATTTTATTCTCATTATTATTAAGCAAAGTAACTTCTTAACAGCTGAGGCGGTCGGTCTGGGAAGCCCTGTCACTCCTGCTTGGGAGAAGTGACTATGGGTGAAGAGGTGATTTATTTTTTGGTAGGTCAAAAAGGTCATTTTTCAAAAGGTTTCCAGGCCGCGCGTTGGCGGGTTTCGTTTTAGAGCCTCTGCTTGTCTCTCCCGTTTTATCCTTCCGCTGATGATGTGCGGGGTAAAAAGAGGGGCTTGTTTAACATTTTGTCAAGCCTCCGGGCCTGTGAGCCAGGCCCCGCGTGAGCCCCGAGGAGCTCGTCTGAAGGGCCAGCTCAGCTCAGCTGCACCCCGGGGCCGAGGCCGGGCTGACAGCAGCCTCGACGCCCTTTGCTTGTGCCCATTTCCCAGCTGCGTAAACCAAGGGTGACAGGAAGAGCTGCTGCCTAAGGGTCCATGAACCACCGCGGTGGGCTGAGTTCTATGCCCCAGAACAACCCGGATCCCTAATCCCACTCCTGAGGTGTGAGCCCACTGTCAGCACGACCTTCCCAGGCCTCGCTTCGCCTTCAGCTGCGCCGAGGAGTCAGGCCCGGCCTTAATCCGACGGCCGGAAGCCTAAGGAGAGAGGCTCGGGAGGAGCCGCGCGGCAGCAGGACCGGAGGAAGGAGCGGCAGCGCCAGGGCACCCCGGACAGCTGGGCAGCAGGCCGCCCCCGCCCGGGAGGCCACACCTGCCCCGCAGCCTCCGCAGCGCCCGCGCTGGAGCCGCCCTGCGGCCGGGAACAAGGCGGCGGCCAGAGCGGGGGACCGCACGGCCTCAGCACGGCCCCCCCCCGGGCTGCCGCGCACCCCAGCTCCCCACGCGCACCCGTCTACCGAGACGTGCCTGGCATGAGCTGCCCTCGAAAGAGCCAGAATCGGAAAAGTTGGTCCTGCTACTCCTTGCCAAGGAGAGAAGACAGACACCAGTGCTGGGGGGAAGAGGGGAGAAGGCCTGCAGGCGACGAGCCAGCTGGGGACACGAGTGCAGGGGAGGACAGACCTGCGTGTCCCTGGTGGAGGTGACAGTAGAGCCGAGCGGAGGACCCAATAAACAGGTCAGCAAATCAAGACGCTTGGTCCTTTAAAGCTTGTGAAGAAACTCCAGTGGGGGCGGGGGGTGTGGGACGGGGGGGGCAGCTGCCTGGGGGTCCCCTCTAGTGGAGGACATTCGAGGGGAGAGCTGGGGGAGAAGAAGCCATCCAGAGAGAGATCTGGGGGAGGGTCTTTCCAGCTCAAAGTCTGGAGAGACAGAAAGAGTCAGGTGTGGCTGGGGGCGCCATAGCCCAGGGAGAGGGGGGGAGAGGAGGGCAGGAGGGGCGGGGGGGGGGGGGTGGCTCGCGGGGCAGGCAGGGGGAGCCCTTCTCTTGCACCTGTGCTGCTGTTACCCCACGGGACAGGTGAGGGCGCTGAGACCCGCAGAGGTGGAGCCGGGTCTCTGTGGCAAAGAAGGACCCCGACCCCAAATACCCAGCTCCTGACCCCCCACTGGCTGCCAGGCAGCACCCCTCCTCTGTGTTGCCTGGGCCAGGACGACCAGCCGGGAGGGACTGCAGGAACCCCAAAAGAGCTTCCTTGGAGGTCCTGGGAGGAGAGGCCACACTCATAGAACAGTCTGTGCCCAGGGCAGCTGGGGCTCCAGGCCTGGGTCCCACCTCTCCAGAGGGCTTGGGCTGATGAGGAAACGGGATCTGATATGCCTCAAGGGCCCAGAGATGGCAAGGCACCCGCCCAGGGCCACACAGCCAAGTTCTGGCCCCTGCCCCTTGGCTGGGATTGTCTCCTTGGCACACCCTGCAGCCCGTTTGGGACGGGCCACAGCACCCAGCCACGAGGAGGCTACAGGCCTGGAGTGGAGCAAAGGGGTCCCAAGTGACGCTACAGTCCTGCCCCCCCACCCCACCCCAGAGTGCCTCGGGACCCCACAGGGCCGGGGCCCCTGCTGGGGGGAAGAAGCCCCAGGAGGGCTCAAAGGATGGGTCCAAGGCCACAGGCAGGGCCAGGAGGGAGGCCGAAATGGCTCTGGTCACAGTTGCTGGTGGCGGCAGAGAAGGGGGTGGGCTCGAAGCCCCTGTGGCTGGGGCAGGCGGGGTCGCTGGGGTGGCAGCCGGGCTCCTCAGGTACCACCGAGAACAGAGATTTTCACACCTAGGTGAGCAGTCTCTAGCCAGGCCTGCCCCACCCGCCCCCCCCCCTCAGGCCTTAATGAGCAGAGGGGGGTGGGACGGCGGGGGAGGGGCCTTCCAGTGGGCCCGCCTGGGTCCCTGCTAGGTTGGGGGCCTGGGGCGGGGAGGGCTGTTAAGGGTGCTTTGACCCTGCCTGGAGTCTCTGTCCCCTCTGCAGGGCCACCTCCCCGAGGGCCTCCACCCGGGCCACGAAGCTCCATCCAGAACGGGCACCCAAGCCTGCACCGCCCCATCCCCCAGCCCGGGGGGCCACAGGCTCTTCCTGGGTGCCGGGTACCTCCGCTGCCCGTCTCTTTCCCACCCTTCACTCCTTAGCAAAGGACCCGGGTTCCCGCAGTCCTGCCGGGCCCTGCGCGGGAGGCAGCGCTGGCGCCAGCGGCCCCTGAGCCCAAGGTGCCCAGGTTGCGGAAGTGCCACGCGGGGAGGAGACAGGCAGAGGCGCGGGCGCAGGGGCGACCCGGGAGAGAGAGGGGGGCAGAGTGCAGAGGCGCAGCTTGGCTGGAAGGCCGGAGTGGAGAAGGAGCGAGGGGCGGGACCAACAGGTTCGTGGGCCGGGCGGAGCCAGGGGTGGGGACAGGGGTCCCTCCAGGTGGCACTCGCGGCGCTCGTCCCCGTCCGCCTCCCTCCCCCGGCGCTGATTGGCAGGAGGCCTGCGAGCAGCCGGGAGCGCCACAGCGCCCCGGGCGCCGAGGCGAAGGCGAACGGCCCCCCGCGGGAGCGGGCGAGTAGGAGGGGGCGCCCGGCTATATATAGCGGCCTGGCCCGGGGCTGGCGGCGAGCGCAGGGAGGCGCGCACCGCTCCGCAGCCCGTGCGTCCCCGCACCGCCGCGCGCAGCCCGGGTGCCCCGGCGCCCTGCGGCCCGCCGCCCCCCCGCGCCGCGCCGCCCCCTGCCCAGTCCCGCCCAGGCCGTGCGCTCCCGCGGGGTCCCGGGCGCACCCACCGACTGCCGGACGCACGGCCCGCGGGCCGGGATGGCGGGGCCCGGGGCGGCCGCGAAGGCGCTGCTCCCGGCGGTCCTGCTGGCCCTGCTGGCGCCCTGGGCGCTCCGAGGGGGCGCCGCGCCCACCGCCCCCAACGGCACGCTGGAGGCCGAGCTCGAGCGGCGCTGGGAGAGCCTGGTGGCGCGCTCCCTGGCGCGGCTGCCGGTGGCCGCGCGGCCTCCGGAGGCGGCCGTCCAGAGCGGCGCCGGCGACTACCTGCTGGGCATCAAGCGGCTGCGGCGGCTGTACTGCAACGTGGGCATCGGCTTCCACCTCCAGGTGCTCCCCGACGGCCACATCGGCGGCGTGCACGCGGACACGAGCGACAGTGAGTGGGGCCGCCCGGGCGGGAGGGGCCGGGCCCGAGGGCAGCGGCCACCTCTTCCTCCTCCCGCAGCCTCGCTCGCCGCCCGGGCGCCGGCACCTGCTCGCGCGCCTGCTAAGCGCGGCGGCCCCGCGTGCCGGTCCCCCCCCCCCCCCCCCCCCGGGGCCGAGCCTCCCTGGCTCCGCGAGCCGCCGCGCCCCCGGCTCCGCGCCCCCCGGCGGCCGGCCCCGCCTCCCGCCCTCGGCGGCTCCCGGCGCCGGATTCCAGCGGCGTCGCCCGTGGGCACGCGGCGCGCAGCGCAGCCCCCGGCACGCGCGGGGGCCCGGGCCGCGCGCCCAGGCCGAGGCTGGGCTTGGGGGACCTTCGGGCCACTTCGTCCGCGAGGTCCCTGGGGAGGAGGCGAGCGCGCCTTCAAACCCGTGGGGGGGCCCGCGCCGGGGGCTCCTTGACACCACCTCCACCTGCGAAATGGGGAGTCCCCAGGGAGGCCCCGGCCGGGGAGGGAGCCGGGGAGGGAGGCTGGCGCAGGGGCCCCTGCCCCGGAGTGACGGGCGCCCGCCCCCAGGCCTTCTGGAGCTCTCGCCCGTGGAGCGGGGCGTCGTGAGCATCTTTGGGGTGTCCAGCCGCTTCTTCGTGGCCATGAACAACAAGGGGAAGCTCTACGGCTCCGTGAGTATGGCAGGGTCCCCGGCCGGCGCAGCGCCAGGGTCCCGGGCTCCCGCGGGCCCACCCGCGCCTGGATGGTGGAGCCGGCCACGCAGGGCCACCGGGTGGGCAGCCACCGGGACCCCTTCCCTGGCCCCGGGCGGCGGGTCCTGAGCCGGCACCGCCGCGGCCCTCGGCGGCCCAGAGGAAATGCCCCGGTGCCGGGCGCCTGGCAGGTGGCTGGGGCCCCAGCTGCCGAGGGCCGCGCCCCCCGCCCCTGCCCCCTTCGGGGTCACTCCCCAGAAGCCATCTCGGCCCACAGCCGAGGCTGGAGGCGACGCAGCCCCCGGCCCAGGGGGTGGCCCGCCGCTGGCTCCTCACCAGCCCCTTTGTCCCTCCAGCCTTTCTTCACTGACGAGTGCAAGTTCAAGGAGACCCTGCTGCCCAACAACTACAACGCCTACGAGTCCTACCAGTACCCCGGGCTCTTCATCGCGCTGAGCAAGAGCGGCAGGACCAAGAAGGGGACCCGGGTGTCCCCCACCATGAAGGTCACCCACTTCCTCCCCAGGCTGTGACCCCCCCCCCAGGGGAGCGCGGAGGACAACTGTGGTGCACTTTCTGGCGGAGAGTTTAATGTGAGAGTAGGTGTAACATATTTAAATTAATTATTTAAACGTGTATATGTTGACACCAAATTATTTATGGTTCTGTGGGTGTGTTTTTTATTTTTCTGGGAAAAAAAAAAGCCAAAAAAAAAAAAAACAACCCCACAAAACACCCTGCGGACCTGGTGCAACCGTGCAGAGCTCTACCTTCGGATTTATTTAACTTGTTACAAAGTCGTCACAAATGTGCTGCTATTCTGTGTTTTCAAACACAGGGACATCTGTCTGATCAACCCCGAGGGGAGCATCCCTGGGTTTGGGAAGGCCCTGCTGGACTTGGGGAGCCGGCGGCGGCCCACTCCCTCTGTGCCCTGTTGCTATTAATTGGGGCATATCGGTTTACTTCGGGTGCAGAGGGTGCGCTGGCGAAGGCTTCCCTGCCCCTCCGTTTTTAGCTCTACCAAGGCTGACCTTTGAACTTTCCTGTCGTCAATCTCCCTCCCATCTCCCAGGCGGGCGAGACCCTTAGACAACTTGGTAAACTCCTTTTTTGGCTCTGCCGCTATCCACGTTGCTCTGGGCACTGCGGAAAAGGCAGAAAGCAAAGCTATTTTGTAAATTCAACGGAAAGGAAACGCAGAGATCCCCCTGGACGGCTGGGAAACGGAGAAGGTGAATATGCCACCGTGGCCCAAATCCTAGTGATGAAGTATAATTTGATAGCAGTTAGTTCTGATAATGTAAGAGCACGTTAAACACACACACGCTTCCCTGTGCTTGGGAAGCTTCGGGCTAGAACTGGCTATTAGCTTCCGATGAAATGATGAAATACCCTCGCAATGGAAAAAGCACTTAATGCGGTGTTTGCTTGGAGCAAGGTGCTGCGTCTCTCTGATGCATGCCCTGATTAAGTGGATTTAACATCTACCTCAGGAGCCCTTAAACTACTCATCTGGTGGAGTTTCCCATCCCAAGTCGCTTTTTTTTTTTTCCATGTGTGGCCACAAAGGATTGCAGTTTAGCCTCGGTGAGTCCCATTTGAACCTTGTCACGTTTGAGCTATCTTTACCCAGTGATTTACTTTTAGTAAGGACAATCATGGTGAAAATATTTGCAGACAGCTGCTGTAGTAACTATATGATCACCAAGTAACCTTATATTTTTCTTTATATATTTTACAAATGTAACCCCTGTCGTTGAAGCAAAGATGGAAGAGGCAGGGTCAGCAACGTTTAAAAAAAGGACCGAGGTGATGGCAAACGTTTAATTTTAATGAATGACTTTTTAGAGTTTATACAAAATGACCTTAGCTTGCTACCAGAAATGCCCCGAATGCTTCCTCAAGACTTTAATACTCTCCTAGGATGTTTCTGACCCATCTCCCGAATTAACTTTCTGGGAGTCTCCAGACGGCAAGGCTGGAAAATCTCATTGGAGTTCTTGGTCGTTCACATTCCTTCCTAAAACTCTTCGTTTGAATGCAAATCATCTACTTAAAATACTATTCTTAACCGAAGCCTCAGGAGAAAGAAGCCACTTGCCGAGCCACCGAGACAGGACTGCGTCTTCAACTGCTGTTCATACAGTGTCATAAAAATGTGTTTCTATTTTAAACCACGCCCTAAACTCCAGGCCAGGACAGGTGATGCTTGAAGGTCTCCGTGCTGTTTAGGATTTGGGGGACTTTTCTGGAATTCACGTGTTCACACAGTAGCAAACGATTTTGTCGTGTTAAATTATTACGTGACTCGTCTCAGAGCCCAAAGTCTTAAGTACAGAAGCGGGTCGTCCTGGGCCGCTTATATATATATATATATATGTATGTATTTCTTCAGAGTCATGTGTGATGCTTAATGTCATTTACAGCCTTGGAAATCTTCCGTAAAGTCTTTATATTGCTGTGATGGGAATTTGCGATTTCTGCGTTGACCATGGTTTTCAGACGCTGTAGTTTTATACAGGTGCCGTTTGCTAATGTCACGTATGTGCTGTGCACACTTAAATGCGGAATAAGTGATAAAACATGTATCGTGTATTTCAAGAAAAACCCACTGGATTTTATGTAACTCTTTTGCAAATCGGTATTAAAGAATATTAAAACGTGCCTTGAAATGCCAAAATATGATTCCTGCCCGGCTCCCGTGGCCTTTCTATTTGAGGCCTTGAACCTCGCATTGCTGGGGGTGGGGCTGGGGGCAGGGGAGATGAATTTTCGCCAGCTGTGTCCACACAAATGTAGCCTTGAAAACGGGAGCCCCCGGGGGTGTCAGTGTCACAGAGGTTTGCCATGACTCTGAATCTCGCAGTTTATTCTGATTCTCCCGATGGGGCTAATTCCCATCCTGTAACCGACCAAAGGTCTGGTGCTTTCTAAAGCAATTTGCACATTCCTCGGGGCGGGATGGAGCGGCCTACTGCCACCGCGGCCCAGGAGCCGGCCACCACAAGACTCACTCGATAGTTTCCAAACCGAGCAGGGCCACAGATGGGCCTTGGAACCTATACGATGCGTCTCAACCAGGCTTTTCGAAAAAGGAAATGGAATAAAGTAACGAGAAAGTACCAGCGTGTCTCAGCCGTCGTAGGGCATGTGTTGGCTTCGTGGAAATTTGGTGTCGCTTACATGGGCTGTATATGTAGTCTCTCCAAAGGTGTGGTAGGAGGTGCATGTATCAATGTGGGTTGCAGTAAAAAAGGGGGGGGGGGCTAGGATTCCCCTTTCCCTATAAAAGAGACCCAGGCACTTCACAAAAAGACCCCAAAAAACAGAATTGGTGAACTCTTTTTTTCTTCCCCTGTCTGGTTGTGTCGTCGTCTTTTTGGCGCGTCCCTTCGCTGCACAGGGGCCTGTGCCTCCCTGCGCGTGTCTGGGACACCCTTTTTCTTTTTTTTGCCAGCAGGCTCCGGGGAGTGCATCCGGGTCCTCCAGATGGTACACGGGAGCTCGATTGCTTGAGCCCCAGCCGCTTCCCTGGGGAACTGGTAACTGTACCTGTCTTGTCTTTTTTGACCTCCCCGGTCTAGGTATGATGAGGCATCCCCGGTGGTCATTCGTATCTGGGGGTGGGGGTGGAGCCCGAGAGCCTGCTCTGCCCGGCACCCTTCTAAGAGCACGGGATGTAAGGTAAAGAAGACAAGGGTCCCTACCTGTGCACGCTCTCAGCAGGGGACAGGAAACACCTGGCCAGGTAGGCAGTGCACATGAGAGAAAAAGAGCAGAGGGCAGCCGTGGCAGGGAGGTGTAGGCGGGAGGGGAGAGCGGTCCAGGCAGCATTAGTGCAAAGGCCCTGGGGCCGGCGCCTTTGAGGACGGGGAGGAGGCCGGTGGCGGTGAGTCGTCAGCGAGTCCGGCTCAGGGGGTGCCTGTGCCGCTTCCGCTTTTCCTCCCGGCGAAATGGCACCACCCCGGGGCTTGACCCCAGAAAGGGCGCCCTGGGCGGGCTGCGAATAACGTCGGGGACCAAGGGGGCGCAGAGAGCGCTGTTGGGAGAAGCTGCAGGAATTCAGGCCACCTCGATAGCTCGGGCTGGGTGGGTGAGAAGCCAAGCTAAGGAGCGGCCCGGTCCTTGGGACAGCTCTGCTCCCGGGCTGGCCCCGCCCCTTCCCGACACTGACCTTGGATCGAGCGCCACCTCCTCGCTGCTCCCACCTCTTAGGCTCCTTTGGAGAGATGGAGATGAGGCCTGCAGAGTGCTGGGCCCAGGAAACAGTGTGGGCTCTGATTATGATCCCCATAAGAGACCTCATTCCAGCCTTAACATCTCACCCCTCCCTTTTTATCTTCCTGCTAATGCACCGTTTTCTGACCCAGAGCTGGGACTCTCCGTCTCACAGTGACCCGGGCGTGGCCGCAGCTTTCTCTCGAGATGCTGGGTCCCAGGGGATGGGCGCTGGTCCCTTCTGAAGGGGGTGGGCTGTAGTGCAGTCCCCGCCGCGCTGCCTGGTCTAAGACGTGACCCCTCAGGGCCTGGGGGGCTCGAGGCGGGGCTTCCGTGCTACCCGCGAGGGATTGCTCCCGACTGGCCATCCACACCCTACGTGCTTCTTATGCAGGAGGCGGAGGGAGCGGGTGGGGGGAGCACCACTCCAGGCCCCGCCCTGGGATCCCTCGGGGCTGGGAGAAGCAGGGAGACGCAACTGCGGAGTGGGGGTCCCTGGCTAGGCGATGGGCCACCCTCGTCCCAGCACAACCCCTCCCCCGAGCCTCAGACCCCGTCACCTGGAGGGCACAAAGTTATCTCAGCCTTCAGGCGCCCAAACCCAGGTGTGACCGTCCCCTGCCAGTCCACCTCCTGTCCAGGAGCAAGGGCCCCAGGCCAGTGCCGCCCTCCTCCCGCCCGCCTGCGCCTGCCTGGTCCACCTCCACGGCCACCAAACCCCACCCGTCTCCCCCTGCCCGGCAGCGGCCTGTGCGCAGACCCCTCTCCTTGGGTCTGGGGGCTGCAGCAGGCTCGTGCCTGGCCCCCCACTTCTCCCTTGCCCCCGATAGCCCGTTCATCGGGTCCTTCCGTCCTGCTGCCCCTGGCTCTTGCCACTGGCTCTTGTTTGCTCTGAGGATGCAGGTCTCAGCGTGGCCTGCTCTGCTCACTCACTGCTGCATGATAAGCTACCCCAAAATTAGCACCTTGAAACCGAGCCGTTGCCTTACAGCGCACGGTTTTGTGGGTCAGGAATGTGGCAGCCTCTGCTGGGGGATTCTGCTTTGTGTGGCACAGAAGGATGCACCTGCTGGGTGGGCTGGCCCAGGGTCCAGGAGGGCACTTGTCTGGCACTTTGACCGTCCATCTGCGCGCCCACCCACAGCCTCCAGCACGGCGGTCTCCCAGCGGTCAGACTGCTTATGCGACCACTCAGGCCTTCTGGAGAAAGTTCCAGAACATCGCATCTGCCGTCGGTCCTGCACTTGGCTCAGACCTGCCCGGGTTCGAGAGGAGGGAACTGGACATCTCCCTCAGTGGGAAGAAGAGCACAGAATTCGCAGCCACCTCCTCTCGCCCATGCCCACCCCCACCTCCTCTCCCATGTGCTCTCCCGAAGGTGTCATCTATTTGGCCACAGGGCTTTTGCACACGCCATCTTCCTTGCCTGGAATGATTTTCCCCAGACCCCCAAGCCCTTCATTCAGTAGCTCTGGTTCCTTACTGAAACCGCAGGCCAGCGGTCGTTTTCTCGGAGGGCTGAAGGCACTGACCCTGGGAAGGGGGTGGGCGGTAAAGTTCGTGGGCCACGGGATGTGGTTGCCACTGAAGTCTGGTCCCAGCCTGATCCCCCAGGGAGCTCCGGAGGGCGAGCGGCACCCAGGAGCCGTCCCACCTTGAAGCAAGGGGCTGGGATCCCATGCCCCTTTCTCGGTAAGGTGCAGGCTGCAGGCTGCTCCCAAGGGAGAGCGAAGCCTCCCGGGCGCTCTTAGGGTGAGGCAGCTCCTTTTGGCGCAAGGCTAGAGCAGGAATGCTAAGAGCCATTAACGGGGGCGGGGGGGAGTGTGCCATCCTGGGGAAGGGCCTGGGTAGTCCCCCCAGCATTTCCCACGCCCAGTCCTTCTCCTTAATTTTTATGTGGCTATTCATGGGTAACTAATCAGGTACTTATGTGTTTAATGCCTGCCCGCCCTCCCTCCCCAGGACTGGGGTTTTGTTTGTTTGTTTGTTTTTACACTTTTTAAATTAAAGTTAATAGATCACAAAGAACGTTACATTAAAAAACACACAAAAAACATAAAGAACGTAAGAGGTTCCCATATATCCCACTCCCCACCCCCCACCCCATCGTTTTTGTGAATTGTATTTTTTGAAGAGATATACATCATAAAAACATGTTACATTAAAAAATATAAGACGTTCCCGTATACCCCTCACCCCCCATCCCCTCCTCCCACACCAACAACCTCCCCCGTCATCGCGGCACACTCCTCGTACTCGGCGAACACATTTTGGAGCGCTGCTGCACCACGTGGATAGTAGTTCACCCTGTAGTTCACACTCTCCCCCAGTACATTCAGTGGTTATGGCAGGACATATGAAGTCCAGCATCTGTCCCTGCAGTATCATTTAGGACAACTCCAAGTCCCAAAAACGCCCCCTCATCACAGCTCTTATTCCTACTCCCTGCCCTCAGCAACTAGTGTGGCCGCTGTCTCCACCTCAGTGCTACAGTTTCTTCCATTACTAGTCACAGTAGTTCCATAGTAGAACACCAGTAAGTCCACTCTAATCCACACTCTATTCCTCCAGCCTGTGGCCCCTGGGATGGTGACGTCCTCTCCACCTCTAAGTTAGGAGCTGGGTCCGGCTTGGCTCACGGCGGTCACCCCCAGTGCCGGCACGGTGATGGGGACCACGAGGTGGTCCCTGCAGACCCCCTGACCGGCGTCCTTGAATGTGTGGGTTCAACGCGCCTCCTGCCCACCCAGAGTCAAACCCACACTCCAGTCTGGCCGAAGAGTCTTCGAACAGAAGAACGTCCTGGAGCCGATGGCAGTTCATGAAAACAGAGCCCGGAACAGGCTTCCCCGCTCTAGGTTTGCCTTACAGACAGCTCACGTATTTCAAGTCCTGTTCTGCCCCCATGTCTTGTGTTTAAAAGCAGATTATGGGAAAGTATGGGAGGTGGAGGGAGTGGGGCATATGGCAATCCCATATATATATATATATATATATATATATATATATATATATATATTAGATTCATTTACTTCATTTTTCTTTATTTATTCCTCCACCCACCAAATGGTTCTCTCATCTGTCTGCTCATTGTTTGCTCACCTTCTCCAGGAGGCACCGGGAACAGAACCCAGGACCTCCCATTTGGTAGGCAGGCACCCAACTGGTAGAGCCACATCTGCTTCCCAACCCCTCTATTTTTTATGTAACATTTATATAATCTAAAGTTTCTTTGACAAAAAAAGTGAACTAGAGGTACATGCCCCAAAGACCTTAAACAGGGACACAGATACTGATATGAGCTATCTAGAAGAGGCAAGTTCATGGAGACAGAAAGTAGTCCTGAGGTGGCAGGGGAGGGGGAGGATAGCTTGATGGCAACAGGTGTCTGTTCTAGATGATGAAAACATTCTGGAAATAGTGGTGATGGCAGCACGACCTTGAGAACGTATTCAGTGCTGCTGAAATGTACACTCAAAAATGGTTAAAACGGCAAATTTTACGTTTTCTATATTTTATCACGTTCAAATAAAAGAAAAAGACATTAGAGAAAAGCCGAAGAAACCTGACTGGACATGGTCTTTAATGGTAACTTGGCAGTCCTGGTTCTGAACTGTGCGTAGGGACCCGCTAATGTAAGAGGTGGAGAAGAGGGGGGACGGGGCGGGGGTACCTGAGAATTCTCTGTACTGCTGTTGCGATAATTCCATAAGCATACAACCATTCTAGAGTTAGCAGCTTACTTCTAAGAAGCGGCCCGGGTTTTCTGGCTGGACGGGGAGGGGCAATAGGGGGAGGGCCAGGCGAGGAGGGGAGCCAGGGGCTCCTGCTGCTCCCGGCCCCCCCACCTGCCCGGGGGCCCCTGGCAGAGGCAGGGCGCTGCTGCCCTGCGGGCCACGTCCAAGGACTCCCCCCTCCTTCCTCCCTGTCCCGCCCAGCACCGGGGACCCCCGGGTGCAGCCAGGGCGGGTGGGCTTTGGCCGAAGCGCCCTTAGACCCTGGCAAGCAGGGCGCCTGCCTCGGGGACACGCCTCGGGGGACCTCGCTCTCTGGACCACCTTCCGCAGTTCCCAGGAGCCCCCCTCTGTTGCCTGGGGTGGGGCGGGGCGGGCAGCGCCATCGGGGCCCGCCCTGGGAAAGGAAGCCCGACTTGGGATCCGCAGCAGCCCTGATTCCATTTCCCCTCTGGGGGTCTCTCCCCCACCCTCCACTCCACTCCTTAACTCCTACCCCAGCCCCCACCCCACATGAGGGGTTGACCAGATGACCGCAGCTCTAGGACTTGCACTCCTAGGCCCCTCTGGGAGTGGCCCCATCCAGCTCTCAGAGGACGGTGGGTGACCAGGTCACTCCAGCTGGTCAGCATGGTATTTCTTTTGTGAGATCATCTGTGATCGGGTCGCCAAATTGGTGCCAGGATGCCAACTTGGGGCACCCAATTATTTCTATCAACAATTGTCGGGGCCCAGGCGCCCCAGGCGAAGCCCCGGGATTTGGAGGGGAGGAGACGCGGGGCAGCCCAGGCTGACCACGCGCTGACCACGGGCCCTGGTCGTTCTGAAACCGTGGCTCCTCGGTTGCTGCAGTGGTAGCACGGGGTCTTGAAAAGAAAACACACATGTGTGACCCACCTATGGTTATCTACGAAATGGCCCGGAAGGAAACCCACCGACGTCGTAACAATGGGCCGTTCCTTCCCAGGAGGGGCCACGACCGAGCCGCGGTCCGCAGAGGTGTCCGTGCCATCTGCCTTTGACATCGAGAATACACTCAGTGTCGCGTGTGTACGGGAAGCCCCTGACCCTCGAGGTAATGAGAGTCAGTGCATCGCCCCGCGGCTCGAGCGTGGGGAGCGCGATACCCGGCACGCGTGAGCTCTGTGACAGCAGTCGCCACGGCAACTGACGGCGTGACTTAATGCCATTCACCTGGGGGTGCGGGGGGCGGGGTCTGGGCTCTCTTCCAAGAGCCAGTGCTCCTGACAACGTCCCCAGCTGCTCGGCCCGTGTCCAGCCCTCCTCAGCCCTCTGCTTCCTGGGTGGGATTCTCTCTGCCCCGGGCCACCACTCAGAGGGGGTCCGTCTGCACCCTGAGCTCCAGCACCAGCACCTGTGCCTCTGGACCGGCACCGGGTGTCACCACCTCTGGAACGTCCCCGTGGGTGGTCCTGAAACGCCCACTGTGGTTCCCGCCCTTGGATTCTCGGGCCCACCAAGGGAGGCTGCTCCTTCCTTGCTGGGAGCTTTAAGCAATGAACTTGACCTTCCCTGGGCCCTGTTCCTTCAACTGCACGATGGAAATAGCAAGCACCCTTCCCGGGGGTGGCCAGGAGGGGTGGGTGAGCTGAGGCAGCGTTTCTGAAACATCAGACCCCCCGGGGGCTGGGGAGCTGCACGTCCCCGGTGGGGCTGTTTCGTACTCTTCTCTGGGTCCCACCCTCACAATTTCAGCCAAGCTTTTTTTTTTTTTTTAAGATTTATTTTATTTATTTCTCCCCCTCCACCTCCGCCCCGTTGTCTGCTCTTTGTATCCATTCGCTGTGTGTTCTTCTGTGTCTGCTCGCATTCTTGTCACGTGGGACCGGGAAACTGCGTCTCTCTTGCGTCATCTTGCTGCATCAGCTCTCCGAGTGTGCGGTGCCACTCCTGGGCAGGCTGCACTTTTTATGCACTGGGCGCCTCTCCTTGAGGGGTGCACTCATTGCGCGTGGGGCTCCCCTACGTGGGGGACACCCCTGCGTGGCAAGGCACTCCTTATGTGCATCAGCACTGCGCGTGGGCCAGCTCATCACATGGGTCAGGAGGCCCTGGGTTTGAACCTTGGACCCTCCATATGGTAGGCGGACGCTCTATCGCTTGAGCCACCACCGCTGCCCACTGCCCAGCATTATTTATCCTTGCCATATGTTCCTTGCCATACGCTCCCTTCGTCACCTAAGTGAATTTGTTTCAAGACCTTCCAGCACCAGCTTACATGGAAAAACCAGATGGCAAAACCGTCCTGAGACCTCTTGCAGGCTGCAGTTGCCTCAGGGGCTCTGGGTCGGGGCCTCGCCCTCTCTTAAAAAGGGGCGACCTGCGCGGGGACGAGGGGCGCCAGGAACATGCTTTCTCCGCGCCAGGCAAGGGCTGCAGGCGCCTCCCCGCAGGCGCGACGTGACTTAGCGCCCTGCTCCCGCGCACGTCCCCACTGGGCTGAGGGGACTCCCTGCCCTTGGAGGACACCTGTCGGCTCCCGCAGGGCTCAGCGCCAGGGCTCTGCGGTTCCAGCGACGCCGCCGTTCGGGGACGCACAGCTGTGCGCCGAGGGCAGCGGGCGGGGCGGGGGCTCCTGCTCACGCGCGGTTGGCAGGCCGGGGCGGCTTCCCCAGGGGGCACGGCGGCACCTGCCCGGCAGACCTCACGCCGACGAGGGGCTCCCGCCCCGCACCTGGGACAGCGAGACCCCCAGTCCGACGGGAGGCGGATCCCAGAGCCGTGTCCCCAGGCAACCCGTCTTCCCGTGCCTCTTGCACACAGCAGGCCTCTCGGGTAAAAAGAAAGCAGTGGCTCCGTGGCGCTCTGTAGACGTGGCCACGACGTCACTGGCTGTTCCCCCTGCTGAGAGGCGGGGGCGCTGGTCCCCCTCGCCCCTAGGTCTGAACGGGCTTCCACCCGCCGTCCGTCAGCCGGTGGAGTCTGGCAGAATTGACCTCCCTGGCTGGGTCACCGGGGGCCACGCAGCTTCCATCTATGAATAGCTCCCTGGGCCACTCAGGCGTGGAGCCCTGAGCCCCCAGATATGAAGGTGACAGCCCCGAGTCCCCCAGATCAGGAGGAAGCCCACGGCACGCGGAGAAGCCACGCGCCAGAGCTCCGAAGTGCCTGGACTTCTAGACACCCCAACCCGGGCACCCGAGTTACGAAGAAGCTTCCAGGAGGTTCCAGCTCCCAGCTGCTCACATCTTCCCAGCTGTGACTCCAAATCCCAGAGAACAGACACAGGCCACCCCGCTGCGCCCCGTCCATGTCCCTTAAGAATCGAATCAGTTGGCCTCATAAAATGGTCCTTCTTTTATGTCACTAAGGTTGGGGGCAGTTTGTTACGCAGCACTAGAAAGCGAGAGCAGGCTCTGACAGAGGCAGCGAAGAGGAAGGCTGAGCAGGCGCCGCGCTCCCTGCAGCCCGCTCCTTCCCTGGGACGGCAGGACGAGCTGTGCTTCCTTGGAGCAAGCAGGGCCGGTGCGGCCAGGAGGGCCCTGAGGGACGCCTGCTCCCGAGGCTGGCAGGCAGGAGCCAGACCTCCCCAGACCCCGGGGGTGGTAGCTTCAAGGCCCAGCACACACCCTCGCAGGGTCTCCCCATATGGCCTGACAGCCCGTTCTGTTCCCTGGGGATGGAACGACAGACTCGTGGCAGGTACAGGCCCCAAGAATCAGCAGAGGGCTGCCTCTTGCCCCAGGGGCCCTGGCGCCCACGCAGAGGGGCTCGCGGCTCTCCCTTCTCGACTGCCCTGGGACCTCGTGCCCCCTTCTCGCCTCCTCCACTGTTCACCCGAGGACAGGGGCTGAGGGAGGGCAGAGCCAGGAGCTGGGCGAAGAGCAATGGCAGCTTGCCCAGGGGCAGCCCACCGTCTGACGGAACATTGATCGTTCTTGAGGAGGTGCAATTAGAACAACCGAAGCAATTCATTAAAAGCCTGTAAATGAGTTTTCTTTTTTTTTTTAATTTGTTTTATTTATCTGCCCCCCGCCCCGCCTTGTTTTGCGCTCGCTGTTTGCTCTCCGTATCCATTCGCTGTGTGCTTGTCTCCTTTCCAGGAGGCAGCAGGAACCCAACCTGGGACCTCCCATGCGGGAGGGAGGCACCAAATCGCTTGAGCCACCTCCGCTCCCCACTTTGTTGAGTCTTTCATTGTGTTTCCTTGTCGTGCCTCTTCGTTGCGTCATTTCGTTGCGTCCTCTTCTTTCGTCAGCTCACTGCGCCAGCCCGTCGCATCGACTCGCTGTCTTGCTCATCTTCTTTAGGAGGCACCAGGAACCGAATCTGGGACCTCCCGTGTGGTAGGCGGGTGCCCAACTGCTCAAGCCACAGCTGCTTCCTTCCCTGTAAATGAGTTTTAAGTGTTCAATGGATGGGTTTTATAAAAAGGATGATGGCTGAGTCTGCCTGCCGGTTCATGGCCTCACCCTGGCCACCAGGCCTTGTTTCTGTTGCTCGAGCCTGTGGGGCTGGGCCCTGCCCTGGGCCTTTGCACAGCTGCCTGAGAGCCCTGGCCTGGACGCGCTGGCCTACTGCTGCGTTAGACGACAAGGCCCGCCCTGGGCGCCCACCACCTGTGGCACGTGCCATCACCTGGAACGACCGTGCTCACTTGTCTTTGTACGTTTTCACTGTCTGTGCCCCCTCCATGGCGAGTCTTCCTCCTTGGTCCCTGCTGCACCCCAGAGCTCGGGCGGTATCCATGGTGCATGCTCAGTGTGTAACCACGTGGATGAATGATTTCTACCCATCTCAGGGTCGCTGCACTGGGAATTTGTTATTTACAAGGTTATGGACAGGTATTTGGAACAGAAGAAACCTGCTTTCAAGAAACTTGACTAATCGCCTGGACTGATTTGGCCACTTTGGCTTAACATCTGTTCTATTATTTACTTAATATTTTTCTTAAAATCACCTCTTTTTTAAAAAATTTATTTAAAGGGAACTTTGTATCCAGCCTATAATTAGAAAACTCTATGCTTAAATCTAATATACAGTGACCTATATAGAAATCTGATTAAGTGAAAATGTGATTAAATTCCAGCTGGATTTGTCCTAAGAGTGTCCAACTGTGTCCTAATCCTTTCTGTGTTAAAAAATGAGGATTAGCAGGTATTAGAGGACACTAGAGGTGTACCGGCAGTAAGTGACGGGTTCCCACTTCCAATCAGAAGGACGGAGGAGAATGAGAAGGGAGTCACGGTACCCCCGCTTGGATGGATAAGACAAGAAGCTATGCCCGTGAGTCACAGACAGCCATTTCCTAAGCCACAGAGACATGTGGGCCACACTTTGAGTATCAGTGAAGTGGAACCAAAAACTCTTCAAAGGCATAAAGGAAAGAAAAGTGAGTACTAAATCAAGACGATAACCCACTCTGCTCCCGTCGAAGGCATGAGCCAAGTGTTCCTAGCTTCATGGAGCAGTCTCACGGGGGGATCGTGCGCCTGGCCACCAAGAAACCTTCAACCCCTCCAAGAAAATGATAATACAGTAGCACAATAAATGCACGGTAATAAGATGATATTTAAAACTCCTACCACTTGAAAATAGAAACAAAACTCTGTAGATTGCTTCAGTGGCTACGAATTCTCCCCTTCCCTGAAGCACATGCTTTTGGGATGTGACCTTACAATTCTACCATCCAGAGGTGGAATCTATTTCTCCGCCCCTCGGATCTGGGCTTGGCCGTGCCACTTGCTTTGGCCAATGGACGGTAAGCAGACGAATTGCAACCAGAGACTTGCTTGGGCACTGGGGCCTGCTCTTCCCGCTGCTCTTGGAGAACTTGCAGTTATCATCCCATGAGGAAGGCTGGGCTAGCTGCTGGAGGATGGGATGCGTGGCCCAGCGGCCTTATTCCCCTGCCAACGGGGTGCCAGCTGCCAGGCCTTCGAATGAGGCCATCTGAGCTCATGCAGCCGCTCGCTGACCACTGAGGCTTGAGCGAGCCCAGCAGAGATCAGCTGCGCAGCCCAGACTGGAAAAACCACCAGCCAACCTGCAGATTATGAGCTCAATAAGCAGTCATGTTTTTTAACCAGTGGGTATTGTGCTGGCTTATTACACAGCAAAAGCTAACTCATACCCTATCTTTAATAACTCCTAAACTAAGACCAAATAAAAGCTACTCTTCTTAATTGTCCAGAAAGCTAGAGATGGAAAGCTTCATAATAAAAGTTAGATATGCGGCAAGAGTGATCCTTAGAGGAAATCTTATAGCTTTATTTGTTTTTGTTGTTATAAAACACTAAAAATAAAGGCAATTCAGTGTTCTTTAATTATTAGTTAAAAAGGTTTAAGAACAATGCCAGTCATTGGTGGTAGGGTGAGATGTTATATATGTTTGTTTGATGTTATATATGCTTGTTCTGTAGGTTCACAACTGTTATACACTTGTTGTTGACGTATGTTTATGTATGAGTGATATATTTCAACAAATTTTAAAAAATAAAAAAATAAAAATAAAGTCAATTAAAAGTCAGGTTTAGAAAGTAGAAAAAGAAAAAAGAAGTGAAAGTAGGAATGGGGGATTTCGTAGCATTGAAAGCTGAAATCAGTCAAATAGGAAATAAAAATCAGCTGAAAGCATGAATAAAATGAGAAGTTGGTTCATCATAAAGACCAATACAATGGGAAAACCAGTTCTGGCAACCCCAGTTAAGAAAAAAAAGAGCAAGAGAACAAAAACTGCAAGTTTAGGAACGAAAAAGAAGTTCTAGCCCCAGATAAGGAAGGAATTAAATTATGATGAGATGAAATGTAGACCCCATGGCTGAGTTGGATGATTCTTCAGTGAAATTCAAATACTAGAATTGACCGCCAAAGAGGTCGAAAGCCTAAGTACACCATTTGACCCTAGGCGAAAGTAAAATGTGATTAAAGACCCGCTGTTGTAAAAGGCCATTAGCCCAAGTGGATTTACAATTGAGTCCTAACTATCTAATTTCTTATCTAATTGATAAGAAAAGACAAGTGATGGTCAGATGTGCCTTTACTGCAGTGGAAGGATGTGATGCTTCCTGGATCCCACTTTTATAAACCGCATGAACCACAACGGCTCTATGCAGCTGCATGTGGGCTTGACGCGTGTGGATGAACGTGGAGGAAAATGTGGATGCCTCCCTCATCGGGCTGTCAACACTGGGTCCCTTTGTGGAAGGCGATGGAAGGGGGAGAATATGAATCCCTTTTGTGTGCTTATATATTTACCATTTACAAGGATTCTTAATGTTCAATTTGCAAAGAGAATTAAAGGAAGGAAAACACATCTCTACTTCCTGGTCTTAATTACTGCAAAAGGAAAGAAACTGCAAGTGCTTTGCCACCTTTACCCAAGAAAGGAAGAACTTCTAAGTGGAGAAATCCTACAGGAAAGGAAAGTTGTTTGTCTGTTTTTTAAAGGTTTATTCTATTTCTTTATTCCACCCTCACCTCTCGTTTTTTGTGCTTGCGGTCTGCTCTCTGTCTCCATTCGCTGTGTGCTCTCTGTGCCTTCTTTTTTAGGAGGCACTGGAAACTGAACGTAGGACCTCCCACGTGGGAGAGAGGCACTCAGTCACTTGAGCCACCTTGGCTCCCTGCTTTGTTATGTCTCTCATTGTCTTTCCTCTTTGTGTCTCCTTGTTGCGTCATCTTGTTACATCAGCTTGCCGCGCCAGCCCGTCATGCCAGCTCCCTGTCTTGCTCATCTTCTCCAGGAGGCACCAGGAACCAAACCCAGGACCTCCCATGTGGCAGGTAAGAGCTCAATCACCCGAGCCACATCTGCTGCCCAGGAAAGGAAAGTTTGGCGGTGAGCAGTGGCTTGCGAAGGTCGCACCGCTGGCAGGTGGCAGAGCCAGCGCCGGGACTGGTCTTTACAACTCCCAACTCTGGGCTTTCACCGCCAGCTTGCTTCCAACCTGGGGACGGTCTGGCCCACCCTGTGAATGCATCAGCCCCAGGAGCGGGGGGCAGAACCCCCTCTCAAGGCCCAGGACTGTCCAAGCAGCCCCCATGGGCTCTGGGCCTGGCCTGGGTGGGTGGGCGGTCTCCATCCTTGTCCCCCAAACACACTCACACTTCCCAGGGAGGCCCCGGCCTCTTCCCAGCTCCTTGACACCAGCCCAGGAGGTTTCGGATTTAAAGAGAGGAGCAAACGGCGCCCGAGGAAACCCCAGAACCTGCCAAGCCCCTTGACTCTTTGAAACCAGCTCCCGGCTGGCCTGATTTGTACTTCAGAGCTAATGTGATTAGCAACACGCTTGTCGCCAGAACATGCTAATGGACTCAGCTCCTCCCCCCCACCCCATCCCCTTCCTGGGGGGGCTGCCTGGAGGGACCGGACTCCAACGTGGGGCCCCTGACCCTGGACTCTGCCAGGCCCTGGGCCAGGCGGGGGGGCGCCAGCTCTTTTCAGAGACCTTTGCTTTCAGGTACGTGGGAAAGGGGGGTCCTTTCACAGGTGAGGAAGGTGCGGCTAAGGGCCACCTGAGCCACCTGCCCTGCTGGGAGGACAGGAAGCTCACGCTTGACCCCCGAATCTCATGAACCTGGACTCTCTCCCGAGGAGAGGCTCAAGGGGGCGTCCAGGCTGGAACGACCAAGGGGTCCTGATTTTGGCCTTGGCCGCGTCGAGCAAGGCCGTTCCCATTTGACCACCTCCGGAGCTCTGGTGAGAAGAGGCAGGGGGCTGGCCCGGCTGACCCCCCGAAGGCCAGGGTCCAGGTTGGAGGGAGCGAGCCCCAGGGGGGGGGCGGTGCGGGTGATTAAAGGCCTCATCTTGAGAGAGGCGCGACCCGGAGCCAGGCCCGAGCCCGCGGAGGCCTGGCTGGCCAGCTCTCGGCCCCAGCACCCACCCCAGCTCCGAGGTCCCTGCTTCTCTCCCATCCTCCAGCCACACCGGCACTCTCCCGTCCCTGCAACATGCCATGACCACCCAGCCTCCGTCACGGCACGCCCACCCGGCCCCTGGCTCCTGCTGTCACCCGCCCGCCCGGGTGGTCTCCTGTGCGGTGATCTGAAAACTGCCTTCCCTGGTCCCCGGCTAAAGCAGAGCCCCCCACGGCCCGAGTGAGCCGTCGAGCCATGGCCGCGTGCCTGCCCACTGGACGCTCCCCGTGCGGGCAGATCCCACCTGTCTCCTTGTCTCCCCCCTCCTCCCTGGGGTTTGCAGCTCCTCGCAGGGCGCCCACCTGCAGCAGGGACCAGGCAGCTAATGCTCAGGGAAGGAGCACGCACAGACGGAGAGGCGGGGAGGCAGCCCCTCGCCTCTGCCTGCTAGCTGGTAGCTTTGGGGGCCCCAGGGGTGCTGGCTTCCCCCAGAGGGCCCGCCCTGCCCAGACCGCAGCCTCGGGGTGGCCCAGCTGGGCGGGAGCCTGGTGGCCCCTTGCAGGCCCCCGGCCGCCTTCACACCTCGGGCAGAGGGCCCGGTTGTCGGCTGGAGCCCAGCGCCCGACTTGGGCACCTTTTGGTGAGAAATGTGCATTTTCGTGGGCAAGACGTGCTCAGGAAATCTCCACCTATTCATGTGCAAACACAGGGCCTCTGGGGTCCCACCGCCGGGGCCTCGGCAAACAAGGATCAGAGACCGAGGCCAAGGGCTGAGGCCAGAGGGGCAGGCTCGGGAGGCGGGGAGGGGGCCAGGCTGGGGCCCCCCCATGGAGATCTAACCCAGGGGGCGTGTGGTGGGGGGAGAACCCCTGGGGCACGGCAGGTCTCTGTCCGCTCTCCCAGGGCCTCAGTCCTGGGCCTCAACCCACCCCCTGGGCCTCAGTTTCCTTATTTGTCAAATGAGACTTGGGAGCCTCCGGAGTCTGTCTGGGGCTGAAAATCTTGGGGTTCCAGCACCACAGCCCCCTGCACGGCCCAGGACCCATCATCCAGATTCCTCCATCACTCCCAGGGACGGGGTGGGGGGCTCCCAAGACCAAAGCGGGTGGATTCGAGAGACGGAGCGGGGGCTGGTGCTCGGCTGGAGGCTCAGAGAGGGACAATCCCCTGTCACACCCGCAAGCCCGGAGGGCAGGGGCTCCATTCCAGCCAGGGTGGTCGCGTAAGGCCAGGCCGCCCCGTTACTTCTGAGCTTCAGGGAAGCAG
This sequence comes from Dasypus novemcinctus, assembly GCF_030445035.2. Taxonomy (NCBI): domain Eukaryota; kingdom Metazoa; phylum Chordata; class Mammalia; order Cingulata; family Dasypodidae; genus Dasypus; species Dasypus novemcinctus. The sequence goes on from NC_080682.1 coordinate 5,186,268, forward strand.
CGGGAGGTCTTTCAGTCTAAGTATGTCCCAAAGAGTGCACGAGCCGCTCTTATCTTAAATGTGGGACATACTTACACTAAACCAATTTAACTGGGTGTCCTGTGTCTGCTTATTAGATTGGGCCACCCTAATTCCCCACTCTAGTTTCTGGGGCCCCCGAGACTTGCTGTGCACCCCTTTTCCCAGGGCAGGCCTTACGGGGGGCGCCGACCATGACCCCAAGACCAGGGCAGGAAGAGGCCCAGCTCCAGCCTGGGGTCCCGTGCGGCCCTGGCTGCAGGCTGGGCACGAGCCACCTTCTCGCTCCCCCTGACAGGGGAGATCCTTGGGGGGGTTTCGGTGCAGGCCCAGGAGACGGTGGGTGCCCGGTGCTGGGGGAGGCCTCGTCTCAGCCCCCACCCAGCGCCCACCCAGCGGCCTCTGCTCACTGCCTCTTGCCTTCTCTCTGACTGGACTCTTGCTCCCCCCTCCCCCCAAACCCCAGTGGGGGAGAGGGTGGGACCCACTAACCAAGCACCCCATAAGGTCCTGCCACCTGCCGTTCAGGGTCCTGCCGCCCGCCCCCCCCTTTCCTCCCCAGGACCCCTCAGGTGGGCGATTCTGAGTGATCAGCCCCGAGGCCGCCCTGGACACTGAACGCGTCAAGGACCAACGGTGCCGGCCCCCGGCACGGAGGGGGCGCGGGGCCCCCCCGCAGCCGGCTCTTGCTGCCAACCACGTGCCCAGTTCTGCTCCGGGGCCCCCGACAGACGCCCCAGCCCCCGGCGGCTGGCCCTGCTTTGGGGGACAGGCCATGGGCAAAGCCAACACGCAGGTGACCCGGCATCTTAGAGGGTGGGGGGCCACGACCAAGAGGCCGAGGAGGGACGCAAGGAAGGGTGGGCTGGGGGGCTTGGGGCCGGCAGCGGCGCTGCCCTTTATTTTCCGAGTCTCCACGTTTGGAGCAGTTCTGAGTTTACTGGAAAACCATGCAGGAAGTACAGAGTCCCCGTGTATCCTCCGCCACACGCACAAACTCACGCTTTCCTCTGCCGGCCACGCCGGGCACCTGCGCCGTGCGACGGGTGCAATGGACAGCGCGCCCTCGACGAGCTGTGGCCGCCGAAGCCACGGCCGACGACAGGGCTCTGCCTCGCGCCGCGGGTTCTGCGGCTTGACCACAGATGCAGACGGTCACGCGCCCGCCCTTACGGGGTCCCCTGAGTGCGCTGGCCCTGCCCACTCGTCCCTCCACCTCTCGCCTCCCCCGGGACCGCTGACCCCTTCGCCGGCTCCGGGGTCCTGACCTGTAGGAGCGCCGTGGCGCTGGGTGCGGCGCGTGGCCCGAAGACCGCCCCTTTCGCCCGGGGACGGGCACTGACAGTGCCTCCGGTACTTTCCGTGGCTTGAGCGCTCCCGTCCTCTGACGGCAGAATGAGATGCCACGCACGGATCCCTGCCACGGCGTGCTGCCCGCTTACCCGCCGGGGGGCAGCCTGGCTGCTGCCGGGTCTGGGTGATGACGAGCACGCGGCCGTCAGCATCCGCGTGCAGGTGTTGGGGTGGACGTCGGTTTTCGGCTTGTTTGGGTGAACACCCAGGAGTGCGGGTTGTGGGGGAGCCCGCGCTGAACTTTGGAAGAAACCGGGGAGCTGCGCTTTTAACTGAGCCGGCGGGGAAGGGCTCAGGAGCCAGCAGGCGGGGCAGTGTGGGGAGTGGAGGCAAACACAGCCAGTGCAAAGGCCCTGGGGCTGGAAGGGGAGAGAGAGCGGAGGCAGAGGGGCTGGAGGGCAGGGGCAGGACAGAAGGGCCCCGGGGCAGAGGCCCTGGGGTGGTCACGGCCAGGCTCGGCCGTTGCTTGGAGGGAAGCGGCTCCACTGGGCAGTTCGGAGCAGACCCGGGCCCAGCACGACTCGTGCTGTGACAGGGTCACTCCAGCTGCTGGGCCGAGGACTGGCCATCGGGGCACAAGAAGCAGAGGCCAGCCAGAAGTGCCCAGGCGAGCAAGGGGGGTCCTGGTATCGGTGAAGAGCTGGCACGGTGGCAGGCGGGGAGCCGCTTCTCTGCAAACATCACCGCCCTGTCCCAGCCCCGTCAGGACAGCCCGGCCGCCTCCCTGTCCTTGACTTTAGCGGCCACTGACCCTTCCGATGTGGGACACATTTGTTTTTCTCCTTTTCAATGAATGATTTATTTTCCGGTTTATAAAATGCACCCACCACTCTGGCTCATGCGCTCACAGACCCAAAGAAGGAACGTAAGGAATTTTCCCAGCAGGACCAGGGGCCCACGTCAGCCCCTCCCTGTCTGCCCAGCCCCCTCACCCCTGCCGGGTGAAACACGCCGAGAGAGCCAGAGCCGGGGGCAGCCCTGAGGGGGGGGCCCGCAGGCTGCGCAGGAGCAGATTCCAGGCTGGGGGGCCCGGCCTTACCTTCGGCTGCCTCGTCCCGGGAAGACTGGCCAGTTGTGTCCCGCCTGGCAAGCAGGGGACAGCATGGATTTCCGGAGCCTGCAGGCTGAGTGCCCACAAGAAAGAGAAAAGGAGGCAGGCAGGAGCTGGGAGCCCTCCACCCCGGGTGGGTCCACCAGTTCTGCTGTGCAATCTTGGACAAATCACTTAATCTCTCTGTTTTGTACACCAGCCAGCTGCAAAACAGTACTTATGGGGCTTGGGACGCGGGGCTCCATAATTAAGCCGTGCTTACAGAGTCCTCCGAGGGCTGCAGATGAAAGCAGCTCTTGAAGTACAGAGTTCTGTCCCCAGGAAATTCGGTCCCAAGCAGGGTTGGAAAACACCAGGGAGAAGGCCAGAGGCCACAGCCCCACTCCGAGCCGGGAGGGGCAGCGTCCAGCTGGATGGCGTCTCGGAGGCAGGCCCTGCGGTCACCCCTCTCCTTTCCGCCCCACCCCACCCTGGGCAGAGCTGCCGGGGGCCACCGCCTCCCACGCAGGCTGCTGTCCTGCCCAGGGCAGAAGCGACCAAACTTCCCCACCGGCTGCGGACGGAAGCCGGCCTCCCTGTCCAGGCACCGCGACGCCTCCGTGCCCTTCCCCGGATGTCCCTCCTTCCTCCCCTGCCTGGTCCCTGCCTCCCTGAGCCTTCCTTGACCCTGTCCCCTTGGTGACCTCTGACCTGTGGTTTGGAGATGCTCAAGACCCCCTGCCAAGGGGCTGTTGGTAGGGGAGTCCCTAAGCAGGCACCTCCCTGGGTGCAGGGGCTGGACCCCCCCCCACCAGGCCTGCCCGGCCCCACCCAGGGTTGAGGCTCCCCCCAGCCTTCTTCTCTTTTTTTTTAATATTTATTTTATTTATTTCTCCCCCCCCACCACCACCGTTGTCTGCTCTCTGTGTCCACTCGCTGTGTGTTCTTCTGTGTCTGCTTGCATTCTTGTCAGCGGCACCTGGAATCTGTGTCTTCTTCTGTTGCGTCATCTTGCTGTGTCAGCTCTCCATGTGTGCGGTGCCATTCCTGGGCAGGCTGCACTTTCTTTCGCGCTGGGCGGCTCTCCTTACGGGGTGCACTCCTTGCACGTGGGGCACCCCTACGCGGGGGACACCCCTGCGTGGCACGGCACTCCTTGCTCACACCAGCACTGAGCATGGGCCAGCTCCACACGGGTCAGGAGGCCCTGGGTTTGAACCCTGGACCTCCCATGCGGTAGGCGGATGCCCTATCCATTGAGCCAAATCTGCTTCTCCCCAGGCTTCTTAAAGTCTGTTTCACCCCATGAACCCCGACATCCCCTCTGCCCTGAAGATCTCAAGCCCCTCTTCATCTCTGCCCCCAGCTCCTAGCCTCCCCCCGCTGCTAAAAAGACTGCCATCGCCCCCCGGGGGGACATCCGCTCCGATCCCCTCCCCTCAGCCACCACGGGGACCCTTCCCTCTTTTTAGCCCCCTCTCTCCCAAGCCTTTCCCTGCCCTCCGCAGCAGCAATTTACGAAGGAAGCTGCGCCGGCTGGGCCCGGGGCTGGCCGGGAAGGGTCTGTGCGGGAGGTGGGACCCTGACAAGGTCCCCGGCCCCTCCAACCAGGGCCGCGGCCGCCTGCTGGGCCCCAGCTTGCCCAGTGCTCCCCGGAGTCGCTCAGACCTGCCTGGCCAGCCGGGCCCAGAGGCTGAAACGGGGCCCCAGGGGCAGGAAGGACATCCTCCGTTACCCAGGGCGTGGCAGGCAGGTGGCTGTCCCCGCCCGGCCGGGGCCTTCACCCTCTCCTGTCCCCGGAGGGTCCCTAGCAGGGGGTACGTTGGAACAGCCCCCTAGGGAGTCGTTTGGCAGAGCAGGGTACCCCAACTCCAGGCCTTTTGCCTACGGAAATCGTCACGGAGGGCCCCGAGGTCACCCCACTCCTGCTGGTGAGCGGGAAGCGGGGCAGCTGCTGCGGAGGCGCACGGGTGGTTCCGCCGAGTTCAACCCAGGATTGCCCTGTGCCCCGGCAGTTCCCCTCCCAGGCAGACACCCGAGAGCTGTGAGGGCAGGCACTCACAGCAGCGCTTGTACGCCAGCGTTCACAGCCCTGGTCACAACCGCCCAAAGGTAGAAACAGCCAAGAGTCCACGAGCAGGGACGTGGACGTGGCTCAACGGGTAGAGCGCCCGCCTACCACACGGGAGGTCCAGGGTTCAAACCCAGGGCCTCCCGACTCGAGCGGTGAGCTGCCCATGTGCAGTGCTGATGCGCGCAAGGAGTGCCGTGCCACGCAGTAGAGCCCCCCACACAAGGAGTGCGCCCCACAAGGAGAGCTGCCCCACATAAAAGAAGCGCAGCCTGCCCAGGAGTGGTGCCACACACCTGGAAAGCTGACGCAGCAAGATGACGCAACAAAAAGAGACACAGATTCCGGGTGCCGCTGGCAAGAATGCAAGCAGACACAGAAGAACACACAGCGAATGGACACAGAGAGCAGACAACTGGGGGGGCGGGAAGGAGAGAGAAAGAAATAAAAAGTAATAATGATAATAGAAGTAAAGTGCCTGGCACCCAGGATGCATTTTTTAAAAAGGAGTCCACGAGCAGATAAACGGATGAACAGAACGGACTAGGATCCAGCCGTGGGCAGGCCTGGCCTTCTGACGCACGTGACAAGTGAGCGAAGCCGAGAAGAGCCAGACCTGGCAGGTCGTGTGTGGTGTGATCCCACTTACATGAAGTCCCTGGAACAGGCAAATCCGTGGAGACAGAAGGTGGGTTAGAGGTTTCCAGCGGCTGCGGACGGGGGGACTGGGGAGTTTGTTTGGGGTGATGGACAAGATTTTGGTGCTGGACGGTGGTGACGGTAGCACAGCATTGTGCATCTAATTAGCACCGCGGAAATTTATGCTCTGCACATTCTACGAGAATAAACGGTTCCGCTCAAAAAAGGGAGACAATCTCAGTTTCTACCTCAAGAGGACCAGCCAAATAATGTAATATTGGAGATGACACTGGGTAGCATTAAAAATAATAAACTGCTTAATAAACAAATAAATAATTGTGCAAGAATAGCCAACATAGCAGCTATGTACACTAGGGGAAGCAGAGAGAGATTGAGAGGTGAGGAATTTTCTTTGTCTGTTTTTTGCTTATTATTATTATTGAAATAATGAAAATGCTCTAATAATGATTGAAGTGATGAACACACAACTATGGGATTATACCAAATACCACTGATTGTATACTCTGGGTGAATTGTACATTTTATTAATATGTATCAATAAAATTGATCTGTTTAAAAAAATAATGTAGAAAGATATTCACTGTTACAGAAAATGTTCCCAGGATATTAAGTGAAGAAAAGCAGGTCAGCCACCATTTGAGTAAAGTGAGGCTTGAAAAGTATGAATGTAGGAAGCGGACCTGGCCCAGTGGTTAGGGTGTCCGTCTACCACCACACGGGAGGTCCGCGGTTCAAACCCCAGGCCCCCTTGACCCGTGTGGAGCTGGGCCACGCGCAGTGCTGATGCACGCAAGGAGTGCCCTGCCACGCAGGGGTGCCCCCCGCGTAGGGGAGCCCCACGCGCAAGGAGTGCACCCCATATGGAGAGCAGCCCAGCGCGAAAGAAAGTCCAGCCTGCCCAGGAATGGCCCCGCACACACGGAGAGCTGACACAGCAAGATGACGCAACAAAAGGAAACAGATTCCTGTGCCGCTGATAAGGATAGAAGCGGACAAAGAAGAAGACGCATCAAAATAGACACAGAAAACAGACAACTGGGGCGGGGGTTGGGGGTAAGGGGAGATAAATAAATAAATAAATAAATAAATAAATAAATAAATATTATTGAAAAGAAAAGAAAAGTATGAATGTATGTGCCCACACCAAGGAAAAGCCCCGGAAGGGTGGCCCTCGAGATGCACCTTTTCTCTCTAGGGCAGGGCTCTTAACCAGCGGTCCATGGAAAGATTTCAGGGGGGGCCATGAGCTTGAATTGAAAATTTAAAAAACAAGATTCTTGGGGGGACGTGTTGGTGCGGGTACAATCTATTCGTTAAATGACATGCAGAGTCGTGTGGGCTTGGCGTGGGGTCCGTGGTTTTCACACACCTGCCAGAGGGGTCCACGGAACAGAGAAGGTAAGAACTCCGCTGCAGGTGACCGGGCGCGAGATTTCCTAGGCGTCCGTGCGCACACCCCTTCCCCGGTATCTCTCCCTTTCCCATAGCAGTTTTGAAACCAGAAAAGGTTTCCTAGCAGAAAAGGGAAGCAGGAAATATCAAGGCTTTCCTAAAAGGCTTGCCAGCCCTCCCTGGCTAGAGGTGGGAGGCGAGCGTCTGGCGAGGGGTCAGGGGAGCCCAGGGGACGGGCCGAGGCGGGAGGTTACGGGTGGGGAAGGACAGCCTTCTGCAGCAGCCCCCAGGCCCCAAGGAGGGGCTTTCCCAATCCCCGGGGCACAGCACCCACCCTCCTGAGCGGAGAGGGGATGCCAAGGGCAAGTCTTCCTCGACCTTGGAGAACACACCCGGGCGGGATTCTAATCAGAAGGACCCACATCGGCCAAGACCTTACAGTGGCCCTGGCCTCGGCCGGGCGCGGGGACTTGGGGCCGGAGCCAGGTGTGGCCTTGCCTAGAGCCCCTGCCACGCAGTGCCTTCCAGGAGAACCAGCTGAGAAACTAGGCGAGCACAGGCAACAAGCTCAAAGCAAGGATGCTTCCCTGCCTCAACCCTCCACGGGCTCTGTCTCCTGGATGGGAGCCAGCCACCCGGCCTCAGGGCCTTTGCACCTGCTGTCCCTCCTCCTGGAAAGCTCTGCTCCAGGGCTGGCTTCCCCTCGGGCTAAGGGCTCAGCCCAAGTGCTAGCTGGCCTGACCTCTGCAGCTACGACACCCCCTGCCCCGCCACCACCAAGGTCCTTCTCTGTTTTATTTCCTTCAGGGCGTTTATTATCATCTCCTGCCTTTGTTCCCTTGTTGACTCTTGATTTCTCCCGCAGACGCTGAGCCTCCGGGAGCAGGAACTGAGTCTGTCCTTGGCCCCGTATCTGGCACACAGTGGGTGCCTGGGCAGTGTTTGTTGAAAGCATCGGGCGACTAGAAAAGCAGGGGGAACTGCTGATCCCCCAAATCCTGCCGACACAGGGCGCTGCTGGGGCGGGGCGCGCGCTTCATTTGAACCGCCGGGGGCTCCACGGTAATCGCTCAGCTCCAGGCTAATCCCGAATCAAGGAGCAACGGGGCTCTTTGGTGTTCATGTTTTCTGAAGTTGGGCTCGGGGGGAAAAGAGAAAAGATGGGCCCCCCTCACCCACCCGCCCACGAGAGACGCGAGCGAGCATCCCAAAGTGCGGGGGGGGCGTGAAAGCCAAAGGGGAGAGGGGACCCCGCCCTGCAGCAGGGCCCGGCCGCCGCGGGGGGCCAGCTGTGCCGGCCCGTTTGTAGTGCGGGTGGCACAGTTGCCAGATGTTCCCCAGAAGGTGCGACTTCAAACGGTCCTGCTCCAGCCCTTACCTGCACGGCTTTGTGCATTTCAAAGGGGAAGCCAGCCCGCTTGCCCTGTAATCACAGCCCTGGCTAGTCTTTAATGGACTATTAGGGAACCGGCCAGGAGGCTCCCCAGTCATTACCAGGCTCCCAGGCCCTGAGCCCACCTGGAGAGGCGGCCCCCGGCGGCCACCTGCAGCCCCGCTCCTGGGCACCTGCTCCGGGGAAGGCCCGGACCCTATCGGCCGCGGTGCCGGCCCGGGGGGCCGCGGTCATGGCTTCATGTGCCAAGGTGGCCCCGCTCCCTGCGCGGGGGTCCCAGGACCCCACTTCCCGCTTGCAAGGCCCTTCGGCTGGCTGCCCTCCCCCCAACTCCTTTACCTCGCAAGTCTGCTGGGACGTGCGGGCGTTCCCTCCAGGTGAAAGCACTCAGCAAACGCGGCCGTCTGGGTTGGTGGACGCCCGAACAGTTCCCGCCTCTCACCGGAAATGGCCCGACACCCGGTGGTGACCTCCGCAGACCGGCGGCCTGCTTGGCACCCCAAGCAGATGGAGAAGGGGGGAGCGGAGGGATAGAGGTCTTGGGGGTGACAGAGCTGGGTTTGAAGGGGCGCTCCGGGGCTCTGCCTGGCTGGGTGGCTTTGACAAGTCCTGTTCCTCTCTGAAGATCGGTCTCTTCGTCTATGAAATGGGGACCGTCGGAGCCCCCAAGGGACTTTGGTGACGATTAAACCATGTCAGGATAGGATGCCTTTGGCACGCGGTCAAGCACTCCTTCCCTGGAAAGGCACTTGTATCAGTCAGCTAGCGTCGTGTCGCCAATTACCCCCAAACGTGGAGACAACCCACACGTGAACTGACTCGCAGCCGCCCTCGGGACCCGGCACTCGGGAGCGGCGTTGCGCGGCTCCGAGGGGGGCTGCCTGGTCTGAAGGTTCATCTGAGGCTGGGGGCCCACCCCGAAGACCTCAGCCCCCCGCCGCCCGGGCTGGCCGCCAGGTGCCCAGCTCCCCCAGGCAAGAGCACCGAGGAGAGCAGGGCGGAAGGGGGGCAGCCTCCAGGGAAGCGGACGTGGCCCAGTGGTTAGGGCGTCCACCTACCACACGGGAGGTCCAGGGTTCAAGCCCCGGGCCTCCTGCCCCGTGTGGAGCTGGCCCACGCGCAGTGCTGATGCGCGCAAGGAGTGCCGTGCCACGCAGGGGTGCCCCCTGCATAGGGGAGCCCCACGTGCTGGGTGTGTGCCCCGTAAGGAGAGCCGCCCAGCGTTGAAAAGCGCAGCCTGCCCGGGAGGGTGCCACACACATGGAGAGCTGACGCAGCAAGGTGACGCAGCAAAGAGAGATGCGGTTTCCTGGTGCCGCCTGATAATGCAAGGTGATGCAGAAGAACACACAGCGGATGGAAACAGAGAGCAGACAATGGGGGGAAGGGGAGAGAAATAAATAAAATAACTCTTAAAAAAAGAAAAAAAAATTAAAAAACCTCAGTGGGGCCTCAGCTCGGGGGCCCCGAGACCGTGCAGATGGGCTCGATTCCCAAACCTGGGGCTTCAAACAGCTGACATCGGCCGCCTCCCGGTGCAGGGGTGGGAAGCCCGAGCCCCAGGTCCCTCAGTGGCCCATGGGGCGGCTCCCTCCTTGGCTCCGGCCGCCCCGGGCGTCCTGGGCTCGCAGGCGCGTCACTGACTTCTGTCCCCTCCACGTGCAGACGTCCTCTCAGCGTCGCTGACCCCGCCCTCACAAACCCCATTTCCAAATAGGGTCCCGTCCACAGGGGCCGGGGTCAGGGCTTGAGCACGGCTTGGGGAGGACTCAGTTCAACCCGCCACAGGGGGCCGTGGGCTGCCTGGGGGGCCAGAGCGGAGCGTCCACGTGGAGCGTGGGCACACACACGTGGTGCGCGGACACACGCGTGCAGGCGCGCACACGTCCCTGTGTGCTGGCGGGGCTGCCCACATGCACCAGAGTTGGGGGCACCGGTTCAATTCTGCACACGCTCGTGCACATGCACCCGTGCAGGGCATCCCGGCAGTGTCCAGAGGGGCAAGGGAGCAAGTGCCCGTCTCCCACCCTGAGCTTCACAATAAAAATTACCAGCGCCTGGACCCCCCAGGACCAGAGGCGACCCCCGCCCTGAATTTTAGGACTGGCTTTTTTGCTCACTGCAGAGTAGCAACCCGTCCTCGGCCTGTCCAACGAGTGATATCACCTCCCCCTAGCACAGACGCTGCACCCAGGTGTCCCGAGGGGGTAGGTACCGGCTGCCGAGGCCCTGGGTGGGGTGCATGCATCTGCACCTGCACCACCCAAGGCCAAACCGATCTCCTGGATCAGCTGTGCTCTTCTAAACTCCCTTCCGCTGTACCTAAAACCGCGTCCTTGCGTCATCCAGCCGCAAAGCCCTTCGGGGGAGAAGACTTGGGCGGATAAATCCTCCCCGCTCTTGGCCTGTGGGTCTCCCCTGGAGGCAGTGAGAGGCCAACCACGTGGATTTGAGCGGTTCTGGCTCCGTGCCAATTCGCTGTGTGTACTGAAGCAGGCACATGACCTCTCTGAGCCTCCTCTAAAAAGGGGGAGGCTGCTGGAAGGCTTGCTAGAGACAGTTAGCGTGCAGCGCTTAGTGGGGCTCCAGGACCCCAGCAAGGGCTCAGAAAGGTCACTGTCACTATCCTCCCAGTCATTAGGATTCTTTTTTTCTTTTTTAAGTAAACTTTATTTCAAAATCAAAACACTAAAATAACGGACAAAAGGCGGTTATAGAAGCATCACTTCAAAAAAACCCTGTCCAGGCACTTTTTTTTCAACTAATCCTAAGAACAAGCTCAATTGTTCCTCCACTGTTCAGAAAGGTACCCAGATGCGCACGTCCGGTTTCCCGGCCCGGTTTGTTGAATCGGCTATTCTGACCAAGGTCCATTCACTCCACTTCTTGGGAGTGAAAAAATGAAGAAGAAAAAAAAAACTCTTAATATATCCTTATCTCATAAAATGAACCCTCATGTTCTTTTTTCTACATTTAATACTGATAGAGGACCTTCTTTGCCTTTGCTACAAAAATAGTAGAATATAGTAGTTAACACAGTCTGTAAGTTACTTCAGTTGTCGTTTTCCTTGTATCACCATATTCTTCACACCTTGCAGTGGAGGGACAGCCTTGCGTTTACACTTTTAACCGCAGCCTTCATCTGCCTCCTAAACCGCCGTGCTCTGCGGGCCCCAGCTCCCCTCTAGCTGTCTTTCAGTTGACGTGAGCCTCCCTAGACTACCCCTTGCAGCCACAATGACATAAATCGGCAGTGCTTGTTATACTCATCACGACGTGCTTCCATCACCTCCATCATTTCCACATATTTATTTAACATGCCCCGTACATCCAGCACCAGCTCCCCGCTCTCACCCCACACTCTCTCTCTTCCTCACTTATGCTCTATGGTTCGACTCCGTAAGTCTACTCATCGTGTTTAGTTCATGTCAGTGAGACCGTTCAACAGTCATCCTTTTGTTCTTCGCTTATTCCACTCAACATGCTGTCCTCAAGGCTTCTCCCAGGGGCCACGTGTTTCCCTAACTGATTTCTTCCTAAAGGACTGAAGAGTAGTCCATCGTGTGTCTCTGCCACATTTTGTTCACCCATTCGCTGGCCGACTGACACTTAGGTTGTTTCCATTTTTTAGCAATTGTGAGCAATGCCGCTAAGAATATTGGTGTGCAAATATTTACTCACATCCTTGTTTTCAGCTCTTCTGAATATATTCCTAGTAGAGGAATTGCCAGATCATATGGCAGTTTTATATTTAGCTTCCTGAAAAACTGCCAAATCATCTTCCACAGAGGCTGCACCGTTTTACTCCACCACCAGGGAAGGAGTGCTCCTCTTTCTCCACATCCTCTCCAGCACTTGTAGTTTTCTGTTTTTTTATTAATGGCCGTTCTGTAAGGCATGAACTAGCTCACTGTAGTTTTGATCCAGTGATGTCAAACAGCTTTTTGTCCATTTGTTACTCCCTTCTTGGGAAAAATTTCAGGAATTTTGCCCCTTTTTTAATTGGGTTGCTTGTCTTTTTGCTTTTAAGTTATGTGATATCTTTAAATAACAAGGAAATCAAACCCTTGTCAGATATGTGGTTTCCAAAGATTTTTTTTCCCATTCAGTAGGTTGCCTTTTCACCATCTTAGCAAAAGTGTTTAATTTTAAGGCACTCCCGTTTACCTATTTTTTCTTTCATTGTTCATGCTTTGGGTGTAAAGTCCAAGAAACCACCACCTACCACAAGATCTTGCAGAAGTTTCCCCATATTTTCTTCTAGGAGTATTATGCTTCTAGTTTTTATATTTAGGTCCTTGATCCATTATGAGTTAATTTTTGTATCCGGTGTGAGATAGGGGTCCTCTTTCTTTTATCCAGCTTCCCAGCACCATTTGTTGAACAGGCTATTCTGGCTCAGCAGAGTTGGTTTGATAATTGCCTTGTCAAAAAATCTCCCGATCATAGATGTCATGGTCTACTTCCAAACTCGCAATTCGAGTCCATTGGTCAGTCTGTCAGTCTTTATGCCAGTACCATGCCGTGTTATTACCACTGCAGTTAAGAAATATGCTTTAGAGTCAGGAAGTGGGAGTCCTCCAACGTTGTTCTTCTTTTTAAAGATATTTTTGGCTCTTTGGGGGCCCTTACCCTTCCAGATAAATTTGGTAATTGGCTTTTCCAATTCTACAAAGAAGGCTGCTGGACTTTTTATTGGAATTGAGTTAAATCTATAGCTCAGTTTGGGTAGAATTGACATCCTAATGATAGTCTTCCAATCCATTAACACAGAATGTCCTTCCATTTATTTAGATCATCTTCGGTTTCTTTTAGGAATGTTTTATAGTTTTTTGAATATACAGGTCTTTTATGACCTTGGTTAAGTTTATTCCTAAAAATTAGATTATTTTAGTTGCTATTAAAATGGAATTTTTTTCTGACATTTCTGTATAGAAATGCTATTGAGTTTTAAATATTAGTCTTTTAACCCACCACTTTGCTGACATTGTCTATTAGTTCTATGGTTTTATTGTGGATTTTTTTGCAATTTTCTAAAGATAAGATCGTATCATCAGTAAATAGCTAAAGTTTTACGTCCTCCTTTCCTATTTGGGTGGCTTTTATTTCTTTTTCTTGCCTAATTGCTCCAGCTAGAACTTCCAGCACGATATTGAATAACAGTGAAGACAGTGGACATTCTTTTCTTTCCCCAATCTCAAAGGGGAAGGATTCAGTCTTTCACCACTGAGTACAAAGCTAGCTGTGGGTTTTTCAAATATGCACATTATCATATTGAGAAAGTTTCCTATCTTTCAGAATGTTTTTATCAAGACGGGGTGTTGTATTTTGTCAAATACCTTTTCAGTGTGTATTGAAATGATTATGTGATTTTTCTTCTTTAATTTATTCATGTGGTGTATTACACTGACTAATTTTATTTTGAACCGCCCTTGCATGCCTGTTATAAAGTCCCTTGATGGTGACGTGTAATCTTGAATGTGTTTCTGGATTCGGTTAGCAGGTATTTTGTTGAGGACCTTTACATGTATATTCATTAGAGAAACTGGAGTTGTTAGGATTCTCAGGGCCTGCGGGCGCCCATGCGTTCACTGTCATTTACTGCAGACACAGCAGCGGGCAAGGCGGACAGCGATCGCTAGCCCCCAACAAGGAGAGAACGAAAACGTGTAGTACGCCGCGCTGGGCTCACGGCAGCAGCCCCTTTAAATTCAGAGGTCGGGGAAGGCTCCAGGGCCAGCGGCGTTCGAGTGGAGGTGGCAGGGGTGAGGGGGCTGGCGGACGTCGGGGAGCGTGCCCCGGGGGAGGGACGGCACATGCACAGCTGAACGGAGGGAGCTGGAGCGTCTCCCGCTGTGCCCGCGCGGGCTGGACCCACGCCCCTGCCTCGTTGCAGGGCCACAGACCGTAGAGCAGGACAGTCCCTCCTGCAGACTGCGGGCCCCAGGAGCGGCCTCCAGCAGGCACAGGCAGAGGCCCGTGGCTGGACAGCGAGTGGCCATCCCTTCCCTCCGCTCCGTGGTCTTGTTCCCCAGAGGCCTCCTCGGCAGCCCCAGGCCCCCAAGCTCTTTTGCCTTCCTTTGATAAGAATCCCCCTATTTGCTTGTAGGGAACCGTCTCTCCCCCAGTTTCAGACCAGTGGTAAATCATGTGACTCAGACCTGGACAATCGGTGCATGACATTCCCCTGGCCAGCGATTGGTTCAGCGGTGACATGTGACCCATACTGGTCTAAGCGAAGGGAGTCCTGGGACTGGTCAAGGAGCACGCTCCCTCGCCACTGTCTCAAAAAACAGAAAAGCCTGAGGCCAGGGAAGCTGCTGTCATCCTTCCACCCCAAGGAGTAATTATTTGAGGATGGAAGCAGCCCAGAGGAGGCAGAACCAAGGGAAGGAGAAAGAGGCACTAGGTCTGAGTGATAGTCTTCGGACTCCTGGATCAAACCAGACCTGAAGGTGACATTTTTGTTCTGTGGGTCAGTAAATTCCTCCCCCCATTTTTCCCCCTGCAAACGTTTTAGGTTAAGTTTTCCTTACTTGTAACTGAAAAGTTCTAACTATTCACTCTCGACAACTGTCACCAGACTAGTGTGTCTTCTTAAGCAGGATTCTGCTCATGGCTCTCCACTGCTTAGATCCCTTGGAGAACCATCTTCTTTTCAAGATGAAGGCAAATGTTCACAGGTGGGCGTGCTCGGCCACCTGCATTTGAGGCTGCAGCTGCCAGCAGCCTCCCCTGCTGTGGCTCCTCTTACATTGGAAACTATGATGACTTCAAGCTGGAGGGGTCCAGAAGAGCCTGTTCTTTTTTTTTTTAATTTAATTTAAGTTTTTTAATTCTCTTTTTCAAAAGTTAATAGGGATCCTGTTCTTAGAGCCAACCCATTCCTGTGGGTGTGACCCTATCGTCGGCGGGACATTTTGATGAGGTTGCTTCAGTAGGACTTGACTTGGGTGGGCCTCGATCCTCTTACTGGAATCCTTTACAAGTGGGACGAATACAAAGAAAAAAAATAAAGACACAGGAACAGAGAAGAGCCCACAGAAGCTGAGAGAGAAAGCCCTGGGAGCCAGAAGCGGAGAGCGAAACCCAGAAGAGAAGGGAGAGAACAGGTTGCCACATGCCTTGCCACGTGACGGAGGAGTCCAGATTTCCCGCAGCTGGTCTTTGGGGACAGAGCATCATCTGATGGTGCCTTGATTCGGACATTTCATGGTCCCAGGACAGTAAGCTTGTAAACTAATAACCGCCCAGTCTAAGAGGCAACCCGTTTCTGCTATATTGCATCCCGGCAGCCTAGCAAACGGAAGCAGACGCTGTTGGGGGTTGAATCACATTCCCCATGCAAGGCACGTTCAGGCCCCCGCCCCTGGGGTGTGCAGGTGAACCCACTGTAAGCAGGACCTCTGAGGAGCCTTCAGGTAAGGTGTGCCCTGAACGAGGCCATCATCCGATCAGGCTGCAGCCCTTAAAGGCCAAGGACACCGGCAGAGATGAGAAGCCGCGGGGAGCAGCCAGGAGCCGCGGGCGATGGAAGAGAAAGAAGTCAGGAGAGGCTGCCATGTGCGCTGCCATGTGACAGAGAAGCCAAGGACCAAGGGTCAAGGGCAGCCAGCCCCAGAAGGTCATGGCCTTTGGGCGGAAACCGGCGCCTTGCTGGTGCCTCGATTTTGGACTTTGAGCCTTAAAGCTGTGAACCGATAAAGCCCTGCCGTTTAAGGAACCCATCACATGGCACTTGTTTCAGCAGTCGGGAAAATCAAGCAGAGACCCAAGCATTTGCGGGAAACAAGACCTGGCTGGAGACCTCGGATGACACAGACAAATAAACCTGGCATTTCTTCCTGGGGCATCAGAGAGCCTGCTGCCCGCCAGGGAGCTGGGCTGCCCTCCGTGGTCATGCCTGGCTACCCACAGCTGGTCACTTCTCTCATTCTGGAAACATGATAATGCCAGGTGTGGACAAGGGACCTGCTCTGGACAATGAAATGGCCACTTCCAAGCAAAAGCTTTTAGATTCCATGAATGCTTAACCCTGCCCTTCCCTCTGCAATCATGGGAGTACCTAAGAAGATGGGGTCTTTGTCATCCTGGGACCCTGGGTGCCCGCAACAAGCAGAGCCCCTTTCCAGGCCAGGATGGACACAGAGCTTGGGGGAAACAATACACACACACACACATGTATATATTCTGTTGTTTCAAGCTACTAAGATCTGGAGGATGTTTGTTACCACAGCATAGCCCAGGCTGTCCCGACTGCTACATAACTCCCCAGTATAAAGTTGGAGCTGATAAGCAGCTTTCCAACAGGGAGTATAATTCTAGTCTCCCTTATTACTAGGTGGAGTCAGGTGGCTAATTCTTGACAGCCGAATGTGAGAGGAAATGTCACGATGCTTAAGAAATAGGCTTGGGCACTGGGAAGAGAAGAAATATTTATTCACATTATTCTTCCACTATGAATGTAATCATACTGCAATATATGAACAATACCTTTGATTTTGCCAACCTGAGAAATCCCAGGTATTTTCATATCTCATGACAATTGTTGCAGAATCTTGCAATAACATCTGTCCTCTTCACCAGTTCAAAATCATGGCAGTGTTTTAGACCTGCCGCAGATGTGGTTACTTAATATATTTACAAAGAAACCTCTATGTTACCAAATCACACGTTTGTTTCTTCAAGTATATTCTGGTAACTGCATTTCAGTCTCATCAGTTACTATTGTCATCCCAAGTATTTTATTTTCAGCACTTAAAACTACTGCTCAGGGAAGCAGAGGTGGCTCAAGCAATTGGGCTTCTGCCTACCGTATGGGAGAACCTGGATTTGATCCCTGGGGCCTCCTGGTAAAAAAAAAAGAGCATGCCCGCGCAGCAAGCCGAGTGCCCGTGCAAATGCCTGCATGGTGAGCCAGTGCCCGCGCAGCAAGCCGAGTGCCCGCGGGGAGAGCCAAGTGCCTGCGCAGTGAGCCAGTGCCTGTGCAAGTGAGTCACGCAGCAAGGTGATGACGCAACCAAAGAGAGACAAAAGGGGCGAGGCAAGGTGAAGCACAGCAGAGCCCAGGAACTGAGGTGGCGCGATTGACAGGGAAACTCTTTCCATACCAGAGGACCCCAGGATTGAATCTCGGTGAATCCTAGAGGAGAAAGACGAGAGGAGAAGACAAAAAGAGAAACTGATACAGACGATCACACAGCGAATGGACACAGACAGCAAAAAGAGCAGGGCAGGGGGGAGAGAGAGGGACAAAACAAAACAAACTACTGCCCAGAGAAGGGGGCACAGGCTTTACCAGGTGCCACAGGAGGCCATGGTTCAAAGTGGGTTCAAATCCCCCCTCTAAGGGGACAGAGTCCCCGGTTTTGAGCTAGGCACGTGACCAACCAGAATGAAGACCACCCGGCCTCACTTGCCGGGGTGGCCTGTGACTGCGCACCGCCCGAGCTGGGTGCTGGCAGGAAAGGGCAGGCCCCAGCCGCCTCCCGTCTTCTCCTGCCGCAGAGACGCGGCTGTGCGGGCAGATGGCCTGGTGATGCACGAGGAGGACAGTCTCCCGACGAGGGAGCCACGGGATGGAGGAGGGGCCTGGGCGACGGCGTGGAGCCTGCGCTTAGCCCTAACCCTAACCCTGACCCTAACCCTAACTCTGCGCCCTTGCTACTGCCCACCTCTCCAGGAGAAGGACCCCGGGCTGGTCCGAGCCCTGCAGGCGGGAGGCTTGCTTTCCAGCAGCGCCCTGGCGGGAGCCTGGCCAACACAAAACCCAAGGCGAGGACCCACACGCCTTCAGGAGGTGGACCTGCCTCCGCCCCACCTGCCCCCTGGCTCCTTTGACTCCTGGGGCCCCGGGAGAGCTGACTCGCCTGTGTCTTGCTGAGCTTTGACCTCTCGGGCCTCCAAACGGGCCGTGCAGCTACAGGGGGCTGCCGGTACAGGGAAGCACCCGCCTCCCTCTATGCTGAGGGAAGGTGGCCCCAGGTTACTGGCTGCCTGCCCTTGGCCCCACCGGGTAAAGAGGTCCAGCTCCCCGGTCCAGCTCCCCGGCTGCAGGGACCACGGTGAGAGAGAGATGCCCAGTCGGCCCCCAGACGTTCCCACCGCCCAGCGGAGGCCCCGGCACGTGGGGGTGTCCATCCTGGACATCCCGGCCTCCCAGGGGAGCAGAGACGAGCCAGGCCTGCGATTCCGGGGCAGGCGTGCCTCCTGGAAGTTTGGGATCGGTTTGTTATTTGACAGATTGCCGCAACAGCAGCCATCCCATAACCACCCCAGAAGCCCGGTCTCAAAACCAGGGACCTGTGAGCCCCACCCCACCCCCACCCCGCTAAATGACATCTGCCCCCTCCGCGTCCCACTGCCAGCCGGGGCCCGTGTGGACGCTCCTTTGGGTCGGGGGAGGCAGGTGGGCGGCAGAAGCAGGCGGGGATCTGGCAGGAGAAAATCCCCTCCTGGGGGGAGGGGGAAGCCTTCCCAGACAGGCTACCTGCGGGAGGGACGTGGCTCCTGGGCCGCCCCTGGGCTCCCTCCCCCCCCCCCCCCCCAGCAGAGCCAGCAGAGCCTCAGGCTGGCTGCGAGGGGAGAGGTTCTGGAAGGAAAGGTCAGCCGGCTCCTGCATTCCTTCGGCCGCTTCCAGCCCGCGGGTCCGTGAAAGGACTTTATTCTTCTGTCCACACCACCCAGACAATTGCCGCGCAGGGGAGGGCGGACCCCGGCAGCAGGGCCCCAAGCGGCCCGTGTTTCCTCCTCTTGCCTCGATAGATTCCTGATGTTTGTACGGAGTCACCTTCTGCAGAACGACGCACAGCTCGGTCCGTAGGAGCCGGGGAGACGCAGGGGGTCCCCCAGCCTCGGGGCCCACCCCCATCTCACTGCCCCTTACTGTGGAGGGGGTGGGACCCGGGCTGCGGGGGTGGGGGCTGGGGGCTGCTTTCCAGGAAAGTCGTGGCTACTGCCTACCTCTTTTGTCCTCCCGAGCCAGGCTGCTGCAGAGACCCTCCCCACGTCTGCTCCCCGTCCCCCGGTCACCCGCCAGTTCAGACCCCCTGCTCAGCCCGAACTCTCCAGGCACCTGCTGGCGAGGGGCCTCGTGATGGAGGGAGCAGCACCCAGGCCTAGCTCCCCAGCCTGCAGGGAGACCCCCGACTCCTGGCCTCTCGGTTTCCCTCCCTGTAAAATGGGCACAGGTTGCTCCTGCCACATGGGGTGCTGAGCCCGCTGCTGAGGGTCTGGCCACGCTGGGGGCCTAAGAGGGAGCGGCGGCCGACTCGGCTGGCCCTGCTGGGTGCCTGCCCGGGAGGCGGGGCAGAGCTGCGGGAACCTCCGACCTGGGGACCCCCGTTAGCAGGTCCCCCGGTCCTGCTCTGCTCCCCCTCACCTGTCTGGCACTTCAGCCAACACTTAACAGCAGTGAGTCTCCTGCAGGTTGCCGGGGGAGGGGCTCCGCTGCCCTTTGAAGAGGGTCTTTATGATAATTGATGGCAACAGCGGGAAGGGGGGGCCATCTGAGGATGGCCCAGGTAGGAAGCCCCCGACAGGTAATCGAATTACCCCGGAAAACACATTACTTTCCATCAGGGAGCAGCGGATAAGAGCCCAAGGACCCCCCAGGCAGCTGACAGCTCAGCAAGAGGCCTGGGGGTGAGGGCCCCAAGTCCTGGGGCCCGTGGGCTGATCCCAGAGCAGAGATGGGGGCGGGGGCGCTTTCCTGGAGCCAGTGGGGAAGGCTGAGGCCCCGCTCCGGCTGCATCTGCCTTGAAATCAGTGCTAGCAGATGCGGGTGCATGTGTCTTGCTCCTTAGTGAAAGAGAGAATTCCAGGGCAGCTGTGGCCTGGGGCAGGACGGGGCTGGGCAGCCTTCCCTGGCCTTCCGCAGGAGCACACGTGTCCCAAGGGTGCAGCGATTTTGCAGGGGACGCGCCGGCCGGTCCTGGAGACAGGGGCTCCCACCCCACTCGGCAGAGGACGATGGCTCCAGGCTCACAGCCAGGGCAACCGGCTCCTCCTGGCTGCCGGGACGCCCCCGGCGTCTGCTCTGAAAGTCCCACAGCCCCGGAGACCCCCACCCCGACCTGGGCAAACCCTCGACCACATTCTCACGGGGACAAGGCGGCAGAGCTGGGGGAACCTCTTCTTTCTCTTCACAACCGCGTCCCCTTCATCCGTTCACTCATTCGGTCCTTCGGGGCCAGGCTGGGTCAAGGTGGGGGCAACAGATGGCGGTATCTGCCCCCCAGGAGGCCTTCAGTGCGCAAAGGGGGCCCGGAGCAGGTGCCTGCGGAGCCCACCTCTGTGGGGTGTGGGCGGCACAGGTAGCCTCACCTGGGGGGCATCTTGCACTCCCGGCAGGCATGGCCCACTCCCCTGTGCTCGGGGGCGCTGCGGCTTTCCCCAACCAGGGCTGTTTTCTCCCATTTCTGCCTGGCCAGGAGCAAGGAGAGCTCACCCGGGGCGCCGGGCAGGGCTGGCTCTGTGTCCACCACTTCAGGGTGCCGGGGCCAGGCGCCCACGCCCTCCTGCGCCGGCAGCCACCTACCGAGCCCCTGCCCGGAGCGCTGGGGTGTGGAGGGGGGGTGGGTCCCGATCTTCGGGAGCTCAGGCCCACAGGGAGGCAGGTACGCGGTGGATGCACGGCCCCGGAACAGGCCAGGGCGCCCTGAGATGGCCCAGGGTGTGGCTGGGGGGCCGGGGGCGCGGGCGCGGCCAGGTAGAGGGAACGGCGAGGACGAAGACACAGAGTCCTAAAAGGCAGGGTCCCTTCCCGCGCAGCTGGGGCTTTCCCACGTTGATTTACAGGCTGGGTGGTGGGTCGGCGGGCGTCCGTCAGCCACCAGCCTGTGCCAGGTCTGAGGGCGGTGGGAGCCGTGGAGGGCTCCAGGGGGCGGCCTGAGCAGGTCCGTGCCTCCAGAGCAGCTGTGGAAGAGAAGGGGCTCCCAGGCCAGACCCCTTTGAACTGCAGTGCCCTATGTCCTGGTCTGCAGAACCTTCTAGAAAACCATTTCCCACCTTCTCCTTCGCAGAGCGGTCCCGGACCACTCGGCAGCAGCTGCGCCCACCCGTGCCTCCCCCCACTCCAGCTCCCGGGCTCCTCTCCGGGCCGACCCTGCCCGTCCCCTCCTGCCCCCCAGTTCCTCTTTGCCCCTGGGCTGCTCCGGGGTGGCAGACCTGCTCCAAGGCCCCCGCGGTGCACCCAGCACCCCGCCGCCTGTCTCCCTTCTCCAGCCCCCACCTGGAACTCAGTTCCTGCTGAGGACCCCGCCCTGCAGCGTCCCCGGCACCCCTCCCTTTCTCCGCGGAGCCCCCCACCCCAAGCTGGTGCCTCCCAGGACCCCCGAGCCTCTGTGCGGCCACGGGCCCCCTCTCGGCCTTTGGCCAGCTGGACCTCGGACCTTCTGCTCCTCGCTGTTTCCAGATGCTTCTCCTTCCTTGCCGGCCCCCCCTCGCTGGTGCCCCCGCACTCGCTGAACCCCCAGGCCCGAGGGCCCAGGCTCACTCAGTCCAGCCCCCTGACGGGCCCGGGCCCCCCCCCCCCCCCAGCAGTTGCATGGACCCGCAGCCCCCTGCCCTGAGCGCCTGCCCGCCCCCTCGCCCCCAAGCCCGCCGCCGGCTCAGGCGGCCCCATGGCAGCTCCCCCGGGGGTTTTATGTTCGGGCTGCTGGGCGGGAAGTGGCAAGGGGCCGGGGGCCAGGGCGCAGGGGCAAAGTGCCCCGGGGCAGCTGGCGTCCACCACGGCCTCCCGTCCCGGTTCTGGAGGCTGAAAGCCCCAACGCATGTGCGGCAAGGCCGCCTGGCCCCACGTCTGCCGGGGCTGGCATCCGTCTGTCCACGCTGGCCCTCGCCTTGGGGCGTAAGCAGCCTGCCTGGGTCCCACTCGGCGCCCCTCCCCTCTCTCCCTCTCCCTGTCTCTCTGTCTGTCTCTTTCTCTGTCTCTCTATCTCTCTGTCTCTTTCTGTCCCTCTGTCTCTCTCTCTGTCTCTCTGTCCCTCTGTCTCTGTCTCTCTCTCTCTGTCCCTGCCTCTCTGTCTCTTGGTCTCTCTCTCTGTCTCTGTGTCTTTCTGTTTCTCTCTGTCTCTCTCTTTGTCTCTCTCTCTCTCTCTCTGTCCCTCTGTCTTTCTCCGCTGCCCCCCCAGGCCTCACAAGGACACGGTTATCTGGATGGGCCCGTCCTGCTCCAGTCTGGCCTCCTGTTAATTAACAACACCCTCCAACACCCTAGCTCCAAACAAGCTCCCACCCACAGGGGTGTGAGGACCTGAAGGTGCTTTTCGCGGGACACGACTCATCACGACAGCGCGCCAGGCCCCCCGCCCGCGGCCCTCCCGCCTCCCCAACTGAAGCGGCTTCTCCCCCTTCCCAGGCCCCAGACCCCCCCCACGCCCCTCCTGAGCCCCCAGCAAGCCCCGTCTCCAGGGTGGGCCCCGACGCCGACCCTTCTCCCCCACCCCCGGGCCCGCCCCTCGGGGGCTCCCCTCCCTCAGAGCCAACCCAAGTCCCCACGAGGCCTCCGAGACCCCGCGAGCTCCGGCCCGCGCCCCCCGCAGCTCTCCGACCCCGACCCCCAGGGTTCACTACCCCACCCTGGACTTGCCGTCCCCCCTTCCTGTCGCCTCTTCCCCTGGGACCCCTCGGGCCACACCAGACGCGGTTCTTCCCCAGTCCTCTCCAGCGCAGGCCGCTGCCCCTCGGGGCAGGCGTCCATCTCTCTCCCCGGATCGGGGCCGTGACCTGTGCTGACCCACGGGTGCAGCACGCACTGCCGTGTGACCTCAGCGCCCGGCCCTGGGCCTGAGAAGCCCCGTGCAGACAGGGGCCCCGGGGGAGGCGGCCCCGCCGGGAGGGGCCATGGAGCAGCGGGGGACACACAGGTGCGGCGGGCGGGGCCACCTGGGGCCTCCCGGCCTTCAGATGGGTGGAGTCACGGGGGGGGGCCCAGACATGCCCACCACTGAGCTGAATGGGGGGTGGGCGCCGGAGTATTCCACGCATGTTTATTTCTCATTTGTTTCTTTTTTTAAAAAAGATTTATTTTTATTTCTTTCTTTCCCCTCCCCCCCCCAGTTGTCTGCTCTCTGTGTCCATTCGCTGTGTGTTCTTCTGTGACCACTTGTATTCTTGTCAGTGACACCTGGAATTTGTGTCTCTTTTTTTTTCCCCCCCAAAGATTTATTTATTTAATTAATTCCCCCCCCCCCGCCCTTGTCTGTTCTCTGTGTCTATTTGCTGCGTCTCGTTTCTTTGTCCGCTTCTGTTGTCGTCAGTGGCACGGGAAGTGTGGGCGGCGCCATTCCTGGGCAGGCTGCACTCTCCTTCGTGCTGGGCGGCTCTCCTTAGGGGTGCACTCCTTGTGCGTGGGGCGCCCCCACGAGGGGGACACCCCTGTGTGGCACGGCACTCCTTGTGCGCGTCAGCACTGTGCATGGGCCAGCTCCACACGGGTCAAGGAGGCCCGGGGTTTGAACCGCGGACCTCCCATGTGGTAGACGGACGCCCTAACCACTGGGCCAAGTCCATTTCCCTTGTGTCTCTTTTTGTTGCATCACCTTGCTGCATCAGCTCTCCGTGCATGCGGCTCCACTCCTGGGCAGGCTGCACTTTTTTTCACTCTGGGCGGCTCTCCTTACGGGGCACACTCTTTGCTCGTGGGGCTCCCCTACACAGGGGACACCCCTGCGTGGCAGGGCACTCCTTGCACACATCAGCATTGTGCGTGGGCCAGCTCATCACGCAGGTCAGGAGGCCCTGGGTTTGAACCCCGGACCTCCCATGTGGTAGGCAGATGCTCTATTAGTTGAGCCAAATCCGCTTCCCTCTCATTTGTTTCTTCTCCACTCATCACCCCTCCAATGCGTGTGCATGGTGCACATACACGCACCCACTCAGATACACACTCGCACGCACAGACATGCAAACGCACATGCAGATACACGCTCACACTCCTGCACATGTATTGACATGCACGTACCTCACACACGTGTGCACAGTCACAATTGCATGCATGTATACACTAACACACATGCACGCACTCACAGTCACACACATGTGTGCTCACACCCGTACACACGCCTGTGAAAACGGGAGCTCCTGAGGGCGCGCTGCGCCGTGTCTCCTGAGGAATCCCCCGCGCCTAAGCAGGTCCTCGCGCCTTTCCGGGGCAGTCGGTAAGTTCCTTGCTCATCAGTTGCCCGTGTTTAAAGCCGTTTGGGTGTACAGAAACCCCCCGGGGGGCGGCCCACGGCCCCCCCGCTGCCCCAGCCCGTTTCCGCCGTCAGCGACGCCCGCCTCTGTGGCGCAGTTACCGGTAACAACCGACACGGTGCGTAGGTGCCCACGCGAGCCCCCAGCTCGCATCAGGCCTTGCTCGCTGTGCTGCACGGCCCTGTGGGGTGTGAGCAAATGCGCGACGGGAGGCACCCGCCGTCCAGCCTCCCACAGACCCCTCTCACGGCCCCGAAAGCCCCTGGGCCCCCGCCTGACCCGGCCTCCGTAGATCCTCAGGTCATGGAGCGTGGTCTGTGGGGAGATGCGTGCGGGCTCCCCGGGGGCCCCTCGACAGCCACCCCCCGCCCGGGCAGTGAAACCCTGGGACCAGCACCTCGTCTGTCCCCTCGTTCCATCTTCTGCTTCTCTGACGCTCAAATGGCCCCTTCACTGGCCATTTGGTCCCTAAATTTGGGACGACCAGGCTCGACCCCCGCGCAGCGTTTCAGACGCCCCAGGGTCCTCTGACTTGGTCGCACAGAGGTCAGCACTCGGGCCCGCGGGGGCCTGAGGCGCCCCTGCCCTTCGGCTCTTAAACCTGAACCCGGCGATTCAGACCCGAGGGGGTGGGTGCTCCACGGCCACCTGGGGTGGGGACGGCCCCCGCCCCGGAGCACGAGACCACGAAGCCGAGAGGGGTCCCGGAGCCTTCCAGCCACGGGCCGGGCTTACGGGGACCCGCTTAGACCCGCCCCCGCAGCCAGGCGCCCCGCGCGGCCCTCGCGAGGACGGGAGGCTCGGCCTGCGGGAGGGAGGGCCGCTGCGCCAGGGCCCCTCTCCTTCCTGCCACGTGCCCCTGCACATCTGCCCAACTTCTTTTTTAAAGATTTATTTTTTATTTCTCTCCCCTTCCCCTCCCCCCGCCCCCCGCTGTCTGCTCTCTGTGTCCGTTCACTGTGTGTTCCTCTGTGTCCACTTGCATTCTTGTCAGTGGCACCGGGAATCCATGTCTCTCTTTGTTGCATCATCTTGCTGCGTCAGCTCTCCGTGTGTGTGGCGCCACTCCTGGGCAGGCTGCACTTTTTTCATGCAGGGCAGCTCTCCTTACGGGGTGCACTCCTTGTGCATGGGGCTCCCCTACGTGGGGAACACCCCTGCGTGGCACAGCACTCCTTGCGTGCATCAGCACTGCACGTGGGCCAGCTCACCACACAGGTCAGGAGGCCCTGGATTTGAACCCTGGACCTCCCAAGCAGTAGGCAGACGCTCTATCAGTTGAGCCAAATCCGCTGCTTCCCCTGCCAACCTCTTGAGCCTCAGTCTCCTCATCTCCAGAACGGGGAGAATCTCAGGTCCCGTGATGCTGTAGCGTCGTTCTGAGGGTCAGGTGACACAGCAGGTGTGGAAAACGAGGGTTCCCATGAAAGGCTGTGAAAGTGAGCGGTGTGGTTCTTTCTGTAGATGGGGAAGGGTGGCGCCACCTCGTCTCTCCTGCCCCAGCTCTCAGGGAAGCCGTGTTGAGCTCTCCAGGCTCATGGGCCCTCTAAGGGGGACTGATCCGGCAGTCATCTCCTCTGAGAATCGTAGGAGGATGGTGAGCGCACGAGTCCAGGCAGGAACGCTTTGTACAGCTGCACAGGTTGCATGCTGCAGAAGCCCTCTTCTTGGCTGACGTTTGACCTTCCCGCTGCCCACCAAGCCGTGTGTCCTGGCCAAGGGCTGGTCTGCCCACAGGAGGGCTGCCTTTTTCTCATTTGCTCAAAGATATCACCTGCGCTGGTGGCAGTGTGGATGGCAGGTCCCGGCCGGCTCGGAGCTCTTTCCTTTCCTGTTGCTGCCCGTCTCTCTCAAAGGCTCCAGCCAGCTCCCCTACGCCTCCCACCTGGTTACCTCGCTCTCCTTGCCTGGGGTAGGTTTGGGGGCTCCCCTGAGTTCCCTCAGCCCCCAGGGCGTACCCCCACCCACCCCCGCTGGCCCCAGCCCCGGGATCGTTGTTCAAGGCCTCCTTCGCTTGCCTGGGCTCCTGGGGGCCGGGCGGGCGCAGGCTGCATCGCTGGGCGTTGCTGCAGGGGGAGTTGCGGAGCTGGGGGCCGTCCCCGCCCCCTGCACCTGGCCCACAGCAGGAGGCGCACGGGACTTCCCACTCAGGGGGCTGTGCGGGACGGCCGAGGCCGGAACCCCGGCAGCTGGGGAAGCAGCAGAGCAAGCGGGGCTTGGGCCCCTGCACCGGCTCGGAGCCAGACCCTGCGCGTGGCTCTTTCAGCCCTCAAAGCGGTCCCATGAGGTCAGTCGGGCCACACGCCCATGTCACAAGGGCGTCCCGGCCAGTCCACGGTGGAGCTGGACGTGGAGCCTCCTGCTGCACCCGCTGGGAAGGTGGGGTGCAGGGAGGCACGGTGCAGCCCCGTGATGGGCCAGGGGTGGAGGGGGGCGCCTGGGGTTCCCAGCCCAGCCATGGCCTTGGGTGAGTCCAGTTTGCCCTCTTTGGACCTCAGTTTTCCCTCTAGTAACACAGGGAGTCCTTCTTCCTCTGAAGGGGGTGCGGCTGGGTTTCCTCCTTCTCTGAAACGCTGGAGCCGGCCAGACGGCTCATAGTAGGCGTCCCATCAACTTGACGTTGGAGACGGCGCCCACCCCGGGGAATGGGGACCAGGATGGATGTACCTGGAGCAGGTAGAGAGGCAGGTGTTCGCCAGTACCTGTGCGGTGACTTCAGAATCTAAACTGTTCACAAGGCCACGCCCAGCGCCAGTGCAACGAGCCGGCTGGGGAACACCTGCAGGTGTGTGGGCTTGATGTGGCCGCTCTGATGTCCCCCGCCCTAAACTCCTGGTCTTGGCCGCAGCCCCAGGCCCCCCGCCGTTCGGGCACCGCACACCCTCCCCCCCCCCCCCCCCCCCCCGCTGGCCTGGGCGCCGCCTTCACCCCTGCCCCAGGTTCCCGCCACGGCGTTCTGCCCCTCTCCCCAGCCCTTGGAATGCTGCACCTCCGAAATCTAACAGCCCCCAGCCATTGGCCCCCCAGCGGCCCCTGAGCTATTTATGGGGTCACCAACCACCTTGAGTGTGCAATTCACTTTCTGCCCTGGTGCCAATTGGCCCCCAAAGTGCTTTACAACCTGCAGACCCCGGGAGGCCCTGGGGGTCTGGGGGCCCCTGCCATTTGGCCCCAGGTCTGGGGGGGGGGTGGTCAGGGAAGCCAGGTCCTGCCACTTGGAGCCCTTAAGGCCGAGCTTGGGGCAGGCAGGTCCTTCCCCCCACGGCCTCCCTGACAGAAGTGATGAACAGTTCTTTCAAAAATAAAAGCCATCCATGCTGGGGAGTGGATGCAGCTCAAGTGGTTGAGCGCCTGCTTCCCACGTACGAGGTCCTGGGCTCAATTCCCAGTACCTCCTAAAAAACAAAACCAACCCAAAAAACCATCCAAGCTCGTGGATGATGGGGATGGAGACAGCACTGTGGATGTAGTTACTAGCACTGAATTATGTATTTAAACATGGTTAAAAGGGGGAAATTTTTAGGTTATGTATATGTTACTAGAATAAACATTTTTTTAAAACTCCACGGCACTGCACAACACAAACGGCAAGCCCTACCTTAAATCACGACTATTACTAACAGTCCAACGATAAAAATGTGCTGTCATCAGTTGTAACAAGGGTACCACACCAAGGCAGGCGTTCATAACAGGGTGGAATATGGGAATTTATGTATTGTATGCATGATTTTTCTGTAAAACCACAACTTCTCCAACAAAACAAAACAAAACCTGCAAGCTCTTGGCTCTTGAGATAGGAGCAGGAATTCCACCCTTATGTGCAAGCAACCACTCTTCAGGCTCTCTGGGTGTGAAAAAGGGGTAATAAAAGCTACTTTCCAAGCACTTGGCACAGCCCCAGGCCCGTCACAAGTGCTCAATAAAGTGTTATGATTTTATTAACAGGAGAGCGGGAATTACCAGGATCCCACCCCCCAGAGAGAAGGGCTTTTGGTAAGGACCAAAGAGCCTTGCACTTTTTTGTAGAAAACAGCATCCATGCTTCAAGTACGTAAAGCCCACGTTACAATTTCACAAAGAAACTTTAACTCAGATCCCACAGAACCAACGGCCAGGCAAGAGTCGGGCCCTGTCAGCTACCAGAAGTGCCCCCCATGCCCTCTGGCTCACAGCCCCACCTCCTGTCCAAGAGGCAGCCGCCAGTCTGACTTCTGCGATAATGTCCATGCTTTCTTTACAGTTTTACAACCTCTACATGCTCGTCTAAGGAACTCTGCACAGGTCTCCCTGTGTCTTCCTTTTCTCTCTTCATTCCCCTTGTGGATTATTCACGTTGGGTTGCCAGCATGTGGCCCGTTCGTTTTTCTTTGCTGTATAATATTCCAGGGACCGGCTAGTCCACATTTACTGATCCACTCCCCAGTAGAGACACTCCTGAACTGCCACGCTCTGGAGCTACAGGAACATAGCTCCTTCCTCCTGGCTCACGAGGGTCCCTGGGAAAACTGCGGGCCGCGGACTCGCTGGGCCACAGAACCTGGGGTGCTTCAGTGTTACCCAGGCGTGCCAAATGGGTTTCTTAAGTTTTTTTTTTTTTTTTCACTCCGCATATATACATAAAGAGAGAGATCTTTGTCAAGGGCAAGTGGGCCCGGCGTGGACTCTCACAGATAGATGTCAAACAAAAAGGCACCCCCATAAATCCCTGCAGGTGCATAGAGCATTTCTGAAAGGGTTCACACAGACAAACGCCCTGCTAGCAGCGGGACCCCTGAGGAGGGAAGGCCACCTTACGCTGCACCCAAACCCTTCTCCAGCTTTTGTCGCCGTGGGCGCGCTGGCTTCCCAGCCGAGCCAGCTCATCGGCAGGCAGTGCCCGAGCCTGTTCAGGACAGGACACGCGGGCGGACTATCAAGATTGGTTTCAGTTTTCACGGTGATGAGCAAGAACGTAACACATTTTTGCACACTTATCTCTTCCGTTGTTAAGCCATTATAAATGTGGTGCACTGTCTTTACAGACAACTTGGAACTTAGGAAAAACGGAAAGAGGAAAAGCAAGGCAAGGCGTCCCCCACCCGAGCCCACGACCCAAAGCCGACACGCATGCCTGCCGGGGCACCTGCGGCCGGTCCCGTGAGCCTCGCACGCTGTGCTCAGGGTCCCTGAAATGGGGACCACCCCAGCGTCTCGCTCCCGCGTCCACGGCCTGCCTTCTCCCGGAGGCCCCGGGGGTGCTCGGCAAAGAGCAGCAGGACGGCCCCATCACCTTCCCGCGGGCCAGAGCGTGTCTGACCACCGCCCCCTCACCCGCCGTTCCCCGCCGCAGACGTTTTTGGGGATGCTGGGGTTGGAAAGAGGTCGACACTCAGGCGACTCCTGGAGAACCAGGAACCCAGGGCAGCCCCGGCAAGCACCGCGGGGAGGCCGGTCTGGCCGGGAGCTCGGCAAAGCCTCCCTTTCTCCAATTCCACTCCCAGCCCCGGCTCCCACTCGATCCGTGCGCCAGTATCTCCGGGACGCGGGCATGCACAGGGGAGCGGGGCGCTGGAGGACATGGGTGTTTGGAACGGGCGAGGTCTGTCCCGGAGGGGCGCGGGACACAGTAAATAAGCCCATAGCGCAGAGCTGTGGTGTCGCGCCGGGCGCCGGGGACGCGCGCGCTGGCGTCCACCCTCCCCTCTGGCCGAGCCCTCCCATTGACGGGCAGGGCCGCCACCGTGCGCCCCCGCGGTGTGCACCCTCTAGCTCTGTGCACGGCAGCTTTGTCCGGGCCCCCTGGTCTCACGGAGAGCACGAAGCTGATAAATGAAGCCCGAGCCTGGGGGTCTTTCTGAATGCCCTCCCCTCCCTAGAGGTACCCGCACCTTAGGGTGGGCAGTGATTCCCCGACGGCTCCGGCTCCCCTGGGCCGCTGGGAGACCCAGCTAGAGAGGAGGAGTGCCGCCTGGTGCCAAGCTCTGCGCTGGGGGCTGCCGTGCCCCCTCTGGGCTCCCCGTCAGAGCAGGGCTGCTGCACCGATGAGGAGACCGAGGTTCAAAGAGGTCCAACCAGCATCGCGGAGCAGCCCAGGCACTCCCTGCCCAGCGCCTCCGAGGGAGCGGGCCCCGGATTGTAGAGGGGGTCTCCCCCTCCACTTGGCCCAGCTGCAGGTGGCGGGTCCCCAATTTGTTCCCTTCCCATTAACAGCCCCAACCTCAGAACCATCCCGGGCGTCAAGGAATTAGAGCAGAGAGGTGTCACCTTCTGGGAGCTGACACCCCCATTCTCATTTAATCCCTCCCCACCTCCTCCGGCCCCTCCAAGTGTCAGCTGGCAAACATCTGTCCCGTAAATCAAAGCGCCCACGGGGCGGGTCTCTGAGAATTCGGAGGAGCCCCTTGGGGAGGAGGCCGTCGGGAGCCGCCCAAGCGGTCGAGAAAGTGAAAAGGCACCTGGGCCCCAGCACAGCAGGGAGAGCCCGGCGGGCAGAGGCCAGGGGCGCGCAGGGCGGGTACTGGCGGGGGAGCGGCGGGGAGGGCCACCGCCCCGAGTCCGCGGCCCTGTGGGGAGGAAGGCGGCAGCAGCCACCCGCACACCTCCGACCACAGGAACCCCACGGCGTCCCCGCCTGTGCCACTCGCCGAGAGCCTCCACCCCCGAGGGACTCCTTGGTGGCCAAGTTGACTTTACAAATCTATGGCTCGCTGGTGTCATAGCTTCCGTGCTGTGATAACCAAAGCGATCCGCTGTCCGTGTGGAGATGCGGGAGAAACACACACACACCCCTGAAAGTAAGAAGCAGCACGCGTGAACCCTTCGTGTTTTTTAAATGTACCTCTTCACCTTCTTCCCGCCCCCTTCTCTTTCGTTCTTTTTTTTTACAGGATTGGAATCGTCCTGGGGGTGTCGTCGGGTGCCCTGCCACCTTGGCGATTTCAGTGGAGGACGCGCTATTGGGCCCCGCCCTTGCGTGTAGCCAGCCTGGCACGGCTGAGCGTTACGCTGTGCCCAGCCTGTGCTGGTCCAACCCAGGGGCTAAAAACTGTGACCCACGGGCCAGCTCCAGCCTGCCACCTCTTCTTGCACAGCCTATGAGCTAAGAATGCTTTTTACCCTTTTTAATGGTTGATGGGAGAAAAAATCAAAAGACTCTTTTGTGACAGTTAGAAAGTATATGAAACGCAAACCTCAGTGCTCCTAACTAGTGTTTTCCGCACACAGTCACACCGGTCTCCGTATTGTCCACAGCTGCCTCTGTACCAATCGTGCAATTGAGTCCTGGTGACACAGGCCTTGTGGCCTCAAAGCAGAAGGGATTTGCTCTCCCGCCACTTCTGGAAAACACCCGCAGGCTCCTGCTGCGCACTGGGCGCCCACGAGCATCTTTGCACCTCTCTCTCAGGAGCATCTTCACGATAAGCTCCTGGGTGTGGAGGCACCTTGGATTAGAAGCCTCCTGCGCTCACTGAGTCTAACCCCCGCCGTGGGGCTGAGGGTGCAGCCGGGACCACCCCCCCACCCGCTCTGCTCTCCTGAGGGCCCCTCCTCCCCGGAAAGCCCAGCCCCCGGGTGTCAGGAGGGAGAGGGCTCCCACGGAAATGGGGTGGGGTGGATGTGGCGGGGGCTGTGGGCCGAGCCCTCCCCAGGAGGCCACCGAGCCGCAGACACCGCCCCCCCCCCCCCCCCCCCCCCGTGGCCCTCAGGAGGGCGTGCACCCCACACCTGGCCCCCACCCAGCAGACCGGCCCTTCAGGCCTTTGTCACTCCGCGAGGTGCAAGAAAGGCTTCTGCTTGATTTGCATGTCTTAGCTTTCCACCCAGCTTGAGCATTTTTATGCTTATAGGCCATTTGTAACTCGCTGCTGCCGGCTTCTCGCACTTTCCAGGTGAACTGGGGAAGCAGCGGTGAGTCAGGGGAGAGGCAGTCGGGGCCCCGCCCCCCACCCCCACCGCTCCAGCCGAGGTTGAGCGCAGCCCCCGGGGTGGGAACCCCAGTTTTCAAAGAGAGGCCTCTTCCGTGATGTCACCAGGAGGAGGCAGGAAGGAGAAAGCAAATGTGTGCACCCCGCCTGCCCAGCCTCCCCTGCTGGGGGAAAGTGGGTGGTTCCCCAGGGGGAACGTGGCAGCGGAGGGCCAGGGTCCCTGGTTAGAGTCAGACTGCCGGGCTGCAGGGGGACGGGGCCAACGGGCTCCTCGGCGAACCCAGGAGGTCCAGAAGCTTCCTGCCCCCTGCCCGAGGCCCCCTGCCCGGTTCTGCTCTAGGACCAGCCTGCCCATGCCCCTCTCAGGGCAAAGAAGGAGCCGCTTTGGTGGAGCGGGTGTCAGTGAGCTGGAACAGGCGTGGACTTTTGGGTATGAGGTGGGTTGAATGGTGCCCCCAGAGCTCTGCCCCGCCCCAGAGCTGTGGATGGGATGCTCCTTGGAGAAAGTTTTCTGCAGGTATAAGTAAGAGTCCAGCCGGCGGACTTGGCCCAGTGGTTAGGGCGTCCGTCTACCACATGGGAGGTCCACGGTTCAAACCCCGGGCCTCCTTGACCCGTGTGGAGCTGGCCCATGCGCAGTGCTGATGCGCACAAGGAGTGCCGTGCCACACAGGGGTGTCCCCCGCATAGGGGAGCCCCACTCGCAAGGAGTGCGCCCCATAAGGAGAGCCGCCCAGCGCGAATGGAAGTGCAGCCTGCCCAGGAATGGCGCCACACACACGGAGAGCTGACACAACAAGATGACGCAGCAAAAAGAAACACAGATTCCTGTGCCGCTGACAACAACAGAAGCGGAGAAAGAAGAACACGCAGCAAATAGACACAGACAACCGGGTGAGAACAGACAACCAGGGTCGGGGGGAAGGGGAGAGAAATAAGTAAATAAATAAATCTTAAAAAAAAAAAAAAAAGTCCAGAGCCGCCCTTTGGAAAAGAACCGTCCTCGGACGCACCTGAAGTACAGCAGGTGTGGCTCTGTGCTAATGAGAGCGCCCATGCCCTAGCACCCCCCATGCCCCAGCCCCCCTGACCTCGCCCCTGGGGGCCCCCTCCATTCTCACGCCACCCCCCAGGGCAGCCGCACCTCGGTCCACCCCCTAAATGGGGAAGCTGAAGCAAGGCTGGTCCGAGGCCCGCCGCGGAAGCCCCTGGAAGGAATTCTGCAGCCCCTAGGTCTGTGGTATGTGCCGCTGGGAGCCCCAGCCGGAAGTGGGCGCGCGTCTGTTGAAATGCCTCCAAACAGAAACACCGCCGGCCTCCACGGACCGGGAAGCAGGGTCAGGGGGCTGGGGCTGAAGACAGAGCCTCCTCTCGTTCCTCTCCTCCCTCCTCTCCTCTTTCAATGAACAAATACCCGTCACGCCCCTTCCACCAGGCTCCAGGGCCCCGAGATGGGCAGAGAACGAGCCCTCACCAGCTCCCAAAGGGGCAGAGCAGGCACCAAACAGACTCACATGTGCACTCACACGCATGCACGCACACGAGGACACACACGTGTGCACTCACACACAAGGGCATGCACATGTGCATACTCACACACACGCACAAATATGTACACTTGCATGCGGACACATGTGTGCACCCACACATGCACACACGAGTATGAGGCCACACGTGCATACTCAAACGTGGCACATGGGGGCGTGGGCACACTCACACACATGAGGACACATGTGCACGCTCAGATGCACGCATGTGAAGACACACCTGTGCGCACACATGCATGCACACGAGGACACCTGTGCACACTCAGACGCACACATGCACACGAGGACACACATGTGCACACGCACAGCCCTTGGCCCAGAGGACGTTCAACTAAATGGTGACTCATCGGGAATAAAGCAGTACAGAGAGCTCTGGAACCCTGCGCCCAGAAGGGACTCGTGCAAAGTCTCTTTGCTCAGAAACGGGCTGCCTTCTGTCACGTGGCACCGGATGTTTCTCGGCCTCCTGCATGACAGTGAACACTTCATATGGGGTGTCAACTCCACTACAGAAAAAGGCCAAACAGCCAAGTACAGAGAAATGTCCCCGTTAAAAAAAGAAGAGGATTACTTAAAGACCCAAAGGAGACAAGACGAGCCACAGCTTACTTGTATGGACTAAGAGGCTGGGAACAAGGGGTCCTAAGGGAACGGAGACAGGTTGGGGGCGCTCCCTGGGGACCACAGCCTCGGAAAACACGTCCTCTGACTGCGACGTCAGGGTTGCACCTTGACTCCCGTCATCTAGGGGTCACACGCCAGGAGGACCCAGAGCAGCCCACCACTGAGTCCTTGCCTCACCACCCTGGGTCAGCCCGGGGCCTCCTGGAGCCTCAGTTTCCCACTCTGGAAATGTGGCTGAGGATCGTCCTGGTAATGCCTGCAGGGCCACTGCTGAGATGGAACCTGCTTCGCGTCTTGCAAACTGGAGCGCAGAGGGAGCGCCTGGCCCCCGTGTCCAGCTCAGGCCACAAGCCAGGACCAGGCAAGTGGTTCGTTTTATTTTGGAAAACATTCTGTTTTCATCACCCCAAAAGGATTAGAGTCGCTCCCCATCCCCCTCCTCCCCCCAGGGCCTGGCAACCAGCAACCTGCCTTAGAAGGTGTTCTTTTTTTTAAGATTTATTTTTTTCATTTACTGCCCCCCTCCAAGTTATCTGCTCTCTGTGTCCATTCGCTGTGTGTTCTTCTGTGTCCACTTGCATTCTTGTCAGTGGCACCTGGAAATTGTCTCTTTGGTTGTGTCATCTTGCTGCGTCAGCTCTCCGTGTGTGCAGCGCCACTCCTGGGCAGGCCCCTTGAGCGGGGGCTCCCCCACGTGGGGGACACCCCTGCGTGGCAGGCACTCCTTGTGCACATCAGCACTGCGCATGGGCCAGCTCATCACACGGGTCAGGAGGCCCTGGGTTTGAACCCTGGACCTCCCATGTGGTAGGCAGACGCTCTATCCGTTGAGCCAAATCCGCTTCCTGGAAGGTGTTTTTAAGAAGGAGCCTTCAGAGGAAGGGGTTTTTGTTTTTTAAAAGACTTCATTACAGACCAAATAGAATACTGGACAGTGCGTGGCGGGTTGTTATGAGAGCATTTTAGCCCCTTCCCTGCTGCCCACTGGCTGGGCATCCTTGTGCAAATCCCTTTCCTTCTCGAGTTCTGATTTTGCTCATTTGAGAAAAAGGGGCTGCAAGGAAACCGCTGGGGTCCTGTTGGAGCCCACCCATCTTAAATGACCTGGAATGGCCTGTTGGGTACGCATAGAAGCTTAGCTTCCGGGAAGGCCTCGTGGTCTCTGCAGGGAACTGGGCGCCCACTGGGTGGGGTCAAACGGGCATTGCCCCCTGGACTCCCTGTCCCCTGGGGGGCCTGGGGCCCCCCACTGGGCTTCCCTGAACCACCGCAGTCTTTACTGCGAGCCAGCTGTGCACATGGGCTCCTTGTCTGCAGAAGGGGGACACCGGCTGGTGCTGGGCTCTGCCGCCGGGACTGCGTGCTGACGGAGATGACGTCTCACCACCCGTGAGTCGAAGGCAGGTGATGCAGGCGTCTCTCCTCCAGAGGAACGCCAGGATTCACAGGGATTGGCAGTGGGAGCAGGTGATGGGGTGTCTTAAAAGCACCGCACGGAATGCTTGGTGCAGGCAGCAGGACCAGGGAGACGGTCCTGGGGTGGACTCTGAAAGAGGAGCCCCTGTTGATGCCATAGGCCTCAGCCCAGACCCCCCCGCAGCAGGCACATCATCGTGGGGGCCCCACCTGCGTCTCTGGCGGCTCCCAGTGCAGCCGTGAGCCCTGCCTCCGGGGACCAACAGACAGGAGGGGAGTCCGATTCCCATGACATTGGGGGGCTCGGCAAGTCTGTAGATTGAGCGAGCATCCATAGAACGGTGGATGCAAGGGGAGATAAGCAATAAGGGGTAGGGGATAAGACAGAGGGTGAGGAGGAGGGAGGGGTGATGGATGACGGAGCAGCCAATGGGCCCACTGAGCTCGCACGGACGTTGACAGCTCCTGGTTCTTTTAGAGAATCAGTTCTTGGCCACCAATCATGTCCTGCTGTGGGCATGGCACTGGGCCACCGCTGCCGGCTGTGCAGACTCACTGCCCTAGGACGGGGACAGATGTCAGGCCACCCACCTCACCAGGGAATGGTGGCCAAGGTGCTGAGGGCGAAGCAGCCGTGAACCAAGAGTCCTGGGGGACAGAGCAGGGACCCTGGCTTGATGGTCTCAGGTGACCACTTGGGGAGCATCCGGCAGGTGATGGGGCTGGGAAATCAGGTGTCAGGGTCCCAGCCCCAAACGAGGCTCTGATTTCAGGCCAGCTTCCTAACGTATGGAAAGGGGGGCTGTTTTTATTCAGCTTTTAAATATAGATACATTAATGATTAAGAGCTTTGCAACTTGAATTCAGACCGTTTTGGGTTTCAATCCTGATTCTACCATTAATTAGCTTTGTGACTCCAGGCAAGTGACAGTCTCTGAGCCTCAGATCCCCCGTCTTTGAAGCAGGCACGTGAAAATCAAATGCAGTAATGCACGTAACGTGCCTGGCACACTTGCTGGCACCCCCAGAGGGCTTGCTCAGCGTCAGCTGTCACCTTTGTCATCGCCAGGTGTCCCCACGTGTGCCGGTCACTCTTGGTGCCCAGCCCGGGGTTTCCTGACCAGCTCTTAGAGGAGGGGTGGGAAAAGCAGGGCGGAGGGCTCGTCGTGTCGTTTTGGGCAGGAAAAAAAAAATATTCATGTTGTGTGTAAAGCTTCCAGAACCCTCCAGGGGAGGGTTTACAGAGCAGAGAGAGGCGGGCAGCCACGGGCCAGGAGCCACGGGCTCCAGTCCTTTTCCATTTCAGGATTTTTGTCGTGTGACTTTTAATAAAGTCACCACTGTCATTGTTAGTGGTTCTCATGAAGCTGCTGTACTGGACTGAGCAGTGTGTCCCCCCAAAAGTCAAGTCCACCTGGAGCCTCAGGGTGAGACCTTATTTGGAAATGGGGTGCTTGCAGATGCAATCAAGTTGAGGTCAAGCTGGATGAGGGGGAGCCCTAAATCCAAGATGACTGGTGTCCTCGAAAGAGGGAAAGACACAAGGAGACACCCTGGGTGGTGGCGGGGGAAACAGGGGCAGAGGCTGGAAGGCTGCGGCCACAAGCCAAGGAGAGGGGCGAGGAGCAGCCTGTCCCTCAGGGACCTGCCCACATGTGAGTTCAGACTCGAGCCTCCAGAAGCAGGAGGGCAGACATCCTGTGGTTTTAACTGCTCAGTGTGCGATACTTCGTTACAGCAGCGCTGGGAAACTCATACAGCTGCTCTGTGGGTTCTTTCAATGCCTGGCCTTTAAGGCCTCGCTGCACCAACAGGTCCGACTCCTAGGGGCTCACATCTCCGTTTTGATGACCATCAGTGGGAAAACAGAATTCACCGAACTCGGCCCTGTAGCCAAGTTGGCAGGAATTCATCTGTCCCCTGCTTGGAGAAATTGTCAGCTCCTGTCACCCCCAGATGACAAGAGCTAGGCACAGAGCACACCCGGACCCCCCCCCCCCACAACGGTAGCTCCTCCAGCTGGTGGGTCTCAGCCCTGGGGGGGTAGGAATGGGCAGCAGGAGAGGCTCCCAAGGCCCCACGCGGTGACACACGGGCAGTAGCTCGTTCTGCTGCAGAACAACGGGTTCTAGCTCCCGACAGAAGTCTGCGGGGAGCTGCGTGGCCCTGCGTGAAGACAGAAGCAGCGTGGTTTCCTAATCCCAGGAAAAAGCCACCACGTCCCACCCCGATGCCGTGTTCACAACACGACAAGTCTAGCAGAGCCCTGGAGAAAAGGACCTGGGGCCCAGGTGCTCCACTCCCGGGGGTCTAGTCTGAGGGAACAAATCCTCTGGGACGAGGCACGTGTGAAACACGTCGCAGGGATATTCTCCCCCGAGGGACCTGGGAGGGGAAATTGAAAAGCATCACAACATCCAGCGACAGTGGCCAGAAGTAGAGGCGTGGAAGGATGCGCAAGAACCCAGTGACACGGGAATGTCGACGGCAAGTGGGGAGAAATGAGGCTGTGACTCACGTTCTGTTTTGTAAAAGAGATACAAACATGCTTTTAAAAACGCTGGTAAGGAGGGGATGTGGCTTAAGCA
Source organism: Dasypus novemcinctus (assembly GCF_030445035.2). Taxonomy (NCBI): domain Eukaryota; kingdom Metazoa; phylum Chordata; class Mammalia; order Cingulata; family Dasypodidae; genus Dasypus; species Dasypus novemcinctus. The sequence goes on from NC_080682.1 coordinate 5,224,461, forward strand.
GTTGAGCACCCACCTACCACACGGGAGGTCCCAGATTCCGATCCTGGTACCTCCTGAAAACAAAAACAAATGACAAGCAAAACCAATGACAGAACCAACTCAGGGAAGCTGATGCAGCTCAGGGGTTGAGCGCCGGCTTCCTGCGTACAAGGTCCCAGGTTCAATGCCCAGCCCCTGGTACCTCGAGAGAAAAAAAATTCTGGGAAGGAATTCATCCAAAAGAAACAATGGTGCATGTTGTAATAACGATGTTCCAGGTGATTTCTAACTGATTTCCTTGTGCTTTTCTGGATGCCCCCAGTTTTCAACGATGAACAAGCACTACTCTTGCATGAAAGCGTTCAAAAGCGTTCAAAGGTAGAATTTAAAGTAAAATGCACCTGTTTGGGCACACTAGTCAATGAGTTTTGGCAAATGCTCCCATTTTACCACCACCTCAATCAAGACATACATTTCCATCACCACAGAATGTCCCTCTTTCGCCCTTCCAGTCGAGCTCCATGCCTACTCCCACCCCAGACAACCGCTGACCAGCTTTCTGTCACTACAGGTTAGATTTGTCTGCAATTACATTGTAAAATAAATAATAAATGTTGCAAAGATAGCCAGAAAGTAGCATTTAAATCAAGTGCAATAGCATTCCCTATAATAACATACCCACCATGTGACAAGCAGTCTCTAAATATGGATTAGATACAGATAGATATACAGAAGTAGATGACAGATACATAAATACATAGAGGCATCTCATCTAATTTTTACGTTAACCCTTTGGACATATTATAAAAGAGGATACCGAGGCAGAGTTTTTCCACCCAGCTTTGCCTTCTCCCACCTGTGGTCGATTTCCGGGCTAGCTGGGTAGCCTCGTTTTGAAATAATGTGCCTTATAGGTTCTGGTGAAATAGAAAGTCTTTGGGGGGAAATAATACATGTTCTAGCAAAAATATTGGGCCCAGATTCAGGAAGCGCTGAGCTCTGGGCTCGGGATGGCTGTTCACCAGCTCTGGGGGGTGGCCTCATCCCAGCAGCTGGGGCCGTTTCTGTATGAAGCGCAGTTGTGATTCTTATATTCTGATAATCGTTTACCAACACCTAGAAGTTCCACCGATGACAAAATAATTCTCAGTCATGGGGCAGCGACAGGGGAGCACTAAGGTACTTAAGAAAGCACGCTTAACAGTGGAACCTAAATTCTAATGATAAAACTTAAAGAAAAACTATTGTTGCCATGATACAAAGACGGAAGAAGCGAAGCTGAACAAGGTTGTCTTAGCTGTTGGGACGTGCTTTTAGGAGATGATGAAACTCTCTGGCTGGCCATGATCAGCCAGACGCAACCTCACTACATTGGGATGGGAGGGAGACCCCCAGGGCAGGTTGAAAAATCTCAGCGAACAGCAAAGCCCAAATAACCCCCCCAAGCCAAGCCCCTCTGGCCCCCAGATCAGACACTTCCCGGTCGCCCCCCTGGCTCACTCGTCCCACCTGGCTGACTTGCCACCTCTGATGAAATCTCGACAGGGCAGTTCAGCCAGCCAGATCCCACCAGGACCAGCTCTAGCAGCCCCAGAAGACAAAGGCAGTCCAAAGCAGCACAGCAGGTCCCTGGTGGGGGGCAGATCCTCCCCCCCCCCATACCTCAGGGCTACCTGGGAGCCCGACAGCTAACTGCAGCGCCCCCTGCTGCCAGCACACCTTTTCCTCGGTCCAGGCCACGCAGCTGGAGAGGTACCAGGTGGGCGGACCAGGTGCCAACCCCGCCCGCCCCTGGCCTGGGTGGCGTGGTCTCCTCTTCCGCAGCATGGAGCGATCACGCAAAGCTCTCGGTGGTGGGACCGGGCCGCAGTGGAGGCTCTGAACAGGGCAGTCCGCATCACCGCCCCTTGACGTCCACTCTGACCGGCGGTTTTAGAAGCAAGGGGCCGCACAGGGGGAGCCGGGGCTGGCTACGAGCTGCAGCAGTTCGGACCCCAGAGCCTGCGCCCCTATGACGAAGCCATGTTGCCTTACCCCCAACCCCAATGACACAGCAGGGCCTGGCCAGCCCGCGAGCCTGGTTCAAGGCGCAGCACCTGCCCTTGCAGGCTGTGGGGCCCGGGGCCGCTTGGCCACTTTCCTGGGCCCCTGTTTACCATCTGTAAAATGGGGGTCTTGTGGGGACCCACCAAGGGCTTAGAACAGGTAGAGTAGGCCCTCCGTGCCCATCAGCGGGGCCCTCTCTTTTTCCCACTGTGCCCCAAGGAGGGGCAGCAGGCAGAGGGCGGCAGAGCCCCCAGCTCGCCCCGATTTGGGGCGCGCTCCCCACCCAGTGCAGCCGCAGCCATCCCCCCGGGTGCCCTGCATGTACCGAGGATCTTTCAAATGGAAGCTGCAGAGGAGAGTAATTAAGTTTAATAGGAGCCGCCATTTAAAGCCACGGGTGGGGGGGTGGGGGGGTCATCAGATTTAACAGAAGCAGTGGCTTTCTGAACCAAGACACACGCGTGGGGCCCCTAGTCTAGAAAGTCTCGGATGGAGTATTTTTGTCAAGGTGTGGCTGGTGACATTCCCTACCCACTCCATCCTTACCGCCAGCCACGGGCTGGGTATGAACTTGGCCTCTGCTCCTGGTGGGGACCCTCACCCAGGAGTTGGGGGGGGTGGGCTGGGAGGAGAGGGAGGCACAATGAGAAGTAACCGGGTCACCCAAAGAATCTTACTTCCCCAGCTGGGGACGTAGTCTGCTTCTTCTGAGCATCACTGGAGATGGCTGCTTCGCAGACACCACTTCGCCCCATGGGGCCCCAGTTTCCACATCTGGACCCCCGCGGCGGCGATCGCTGCCCCTGGGACCTCCCACCCACGCGGCCCCGGGAAAGGCCCTCCCCGAGCTCTCCCACCGCAGGCAGCGCGCCCTGGCACCAGAGGAGCGCTCGGGGCCCCAAGGACCGGGCGCACGGTCTAAGGCACCCCAAAAGGAGGGGGACCGCGCCCCCGCGCCGCCGCCCTCCGCCGCACGCCCGGCCTGCGCCGGGGAGTCGCGGGTGACCGGGCCTCCGGCCGGCGGGCCCACCTGCCCCGAATCGGCCTGCAAAGCGCCGCCCCTCCGGGCTCCAGCGCCGGGGGCGGCGGCGGGGCGGCGCGCGGCCGCGGGGCGCGGGCGGAAGCGGGGCCGAGGCGCCACCTAGCGGGCGCCCCGCGCGCCGCGCGCCATTGTCTGCCCCGGGGCGGCGTTCGCGCCCGCCCCCACCCCCGTCGGGTGGCGGTCGCCCGGAACGAAAGGGGTCGGCGCCCCGGATCTCGAGCAGGCCCGGCCGGGGAAAACGAGGGAGGGTCGGGATTGCCGGGGTCGTCCTGACAGACGGCTCGGAAGTCTGGGGACAGGCAGAGGCCTTGGGGCTGTCGGGGGCCGGGGGTGAGCGCGGCTCTTTTTTAAGAGGCGGGGGGCCCTAAAACCCAGGCGAGGCTTTTCCAGGCCGGGGCGTGGGGAGCAAAGCGCGGGGCCCTCCAGCCCGCGGCCCCAGGGTTCCTGTCCCCTCCCCCACCCCTCCCCCTGCTACCGCCAAGCGCCTCCTCTGGGGACCCCGTGGCCTGGGGGAGGGGCTCTCGTTGGCTCTTTCTGGATTTAAAAAACCCGACTCGTCAGCCTCGGGCTTCGCAGCCGCGCGTTGGGGAGGAGCTCCTGCGGACCCTCCCGCGAAACGGGGACCTCCTCTTCCCCCAGATCCAGGCGGTCTGGGCGGGGTCACCCGAGCGGGGACAAGGGGCCTCCGAGGAGGGGGCTGGGGCCGGGGCCGGAGGCGGGGTGTAAGTGGGTGTGCGCGGGGGGCGGAGGGCTGATGCAATCCCGATAAGAAGTGCTCGGGTGTAGCGGGCACCAACCCGCGGGGCCGATAAGGCGCGCTATATAAGGCCGCCTCCCGGAGCCGCCGCGCCGTCGGAGCAGGAGCGCAGCGCGCCCGAGCGCTCAGAGCGCACGGCTGGCTGGAGGGACGCGGCCATCCCCCCGCTCGCCCAGCCCCGCAGCGCGTCGCAGCCGCCTCCAACCTCCCGCACCCGCGCTACCTCGCGCCGCGCCCGGAACCCAAGGGAGGTGCCATGCGGGGCGCACCGAGTGGGCGCACTGTGGCCCGCGTCTTGGCCCTGGCCGGCCTCTGGCTAGCCGCGGCCGGTCGCCCCTTGGCCTCGGACGCGGGGCCACACATGCACTACGGCTGGGGCGAGCCGGTCCGCTTGCGGCACCTGTATACCGCGGGCCCCTACGGCCTCTTCAGCTGCTTCCTGCACATCCGCGCCGACGGCACCGTGGATGGCAAGCGAAGCCAGAGCGCGCACAGTGAGTGCCTGCGGGGCCGCCCGCCCGCCCCGCGCCCTGCCCGAGCGCCCCTCCCCGGCGCCCTCTCCGTCGGCCTTCCCTCCGCTCCCCTGGGCCCCTCACTACCCGGTCCCCGACAGCGCGCGGAGGGAGGGATGCGAGCCCTTGGGCTCCCGGTGGCAGCTTCTTGCTTCCGTCGCACCCAGGTTTGCTCGAGATCAAGGCAGTGGCGCTGCGAACGGTGGCCATCAAGGGCGTGTCCAGCGCCCTGTACCTCTGCATGAGCGCCGACGGCAGCCTGCAGGGGCTGGTAAGTGTCCCCCACGAGGCGGGATGCAGCGGGGGCGCGCCGGCCTGTGGGGCACAGCGGGGTGGGACGGGGTGGGGGATGGGGGGGCGGCTGGACTGAATCCAAGGCCTCTTTGCTGGCTGCGCCCGGGCCCGCATGGGGGCAGATGGAGGAAGATGGCAAGGGCGATGGAACTACGTCCTCCTTCTTTTCCTGAGGAACTGGTCGCCGCCAGTTCCCGGGAATGGGAAATCGCAGCTTTGTCTTTTCAGTTGCGCTAAAAGCAGGCCCAGCTGGATGGAGGACACCCATTCCTCGGCTCGTTTTCATATTAAAACAAGAAAACCCATCCCGGGCCTCGAGCGCCTCCTTTCTCCTCCCTGTGGTTTAAAAAAAAAAAAAGTGAATATCCACCACTTGGATCTTTTTCTTTTTTTTTTTTAAATCAATCTTCCGAAAAAGAGCAGCGCATTTGGGGCCGGCGAGGTGTTTTTAACTGAACTCTCTCTCCCTGGATAACGGCGGGGTGTAGGATTGCAGAACGGTGCCCCAGGGGGCAGCGCTTTGCTCCCGCTGGCCTCAACCTGGACTGCACGCGCCTTTTGTTGGCGGGTTGTGGCGGGGGCGTTGGAGAGCCCAGGTAACCGCATTCATTTCTGGGCAGGAAATGTGCGGGCGCCCAGTCGGCGGGAACAAAGGCCGGGAGTTCAAAGGGGCAAGCCCGCCCCCGGCCCCGGCGCTCAAAGGAGCCTGTGTGAGGTCTGGGGCGGCCCGCGGCCCCCCTCCGGCCAGGCGCCCTCGCCCCGAGGCGCCGCGGACCACGGCGGGAGGGGCCTCTGTTCCGGGGTGCCCCCGCCCCAGAGAAGATGCGGGCGCGGGGCCTCCGCGGGCGCGGGGCCTCCGCCGCCGCATCAGCCTCTTTGTGCACCTCCGCGCAAGGCTCCAGAGCGGCTCCAAGCTGTTTTTCAGCTCTGAGCGCCGTGTATTCACGGGGCTCCAAGTTTTACGGGGGAATCTCATTTGAAAGGGCGTGAAAGAAAGGAGGTGGCCGGCACTTGGAAAGCTGAGGCCCAGGGCCGCCCCAAACCCGCATGTGCCCCTTTAGACGTCCAGGGGTGGGCAGGGCGGGGGCCTTGGCTCTAAGCCAGCCCTAATGTACACTGGGGGGGGGGGCTGTTTAATCTCCCCAAATCCTCTGCTTCTGGGTCCCCTGGCCATGGCTTGGCAAAACTGGAGCACTGGTGTGTGTGCGTTTTGTTTTCCAGGACAGAAATGCCACATTTTTCTAGAAACGCAAATCGTTTCTTTTTCTCAGTAGGGAAAGAAGGAAATGCTAACCCCCACCCCCACCCCCAAGAGCTAGGAAAGTCACTAAGCCTGTCTAACTGTGTGATTTGACTTCCCTTGTTTTGCTATATTGATTTGCCTTTTCAGACGCCGGGGAGATGGCCCCACTGCCCAGTGGTTTTAGCCCGGAGTCGCGCTGGCTCGGGTGCTGAGGGTGGATGGGTGCCTCACAAGGCTCGCGCCTTATCAGGGCCTTATCAGCACGGCGCTCATCCACCTGCCGTTCAATGACCTTTGTAGACTTAACCAGAAGTGAGACGGGGCGCCTCCGGGGTTCTGTTTACCGCCCAGCTCTGCCTGGAAGCGGTCATGACACTTGGCAGTTTGGGATGCGACTTGCTCCTCTCTGACTTAAAACCAGGCACGGGTTTCCAGCCACCCTGGGTGCAGGCTCGTGGGCTCTGGAGAGACCCCGGGCAGCCTGCCCGGAAAGCTCAGTCGGGCCGAATGAAAGAGCGGGAGGGACCCGAAGCTTCTGACGACCGCAACAGACCAGAAAACCTCGGAATCCTGCAGGGCGTGGGGCTGGGGTGGAGGGGGAAGAGGTGCTTGCACCTGGGCTGCAGATCGGTCCCGGGTGCTTCTTCATTGAGAGGTTCCTCCTCAAACGATCGCACGGTCCAGCCAGTTTCGGTGGACTGTGATGGACCTTTTAATTTTAAAAGTTACTCATTTCACGTGAAGGGTGATGGGAGCACCTGTTCATTATGGATATTACTGCTAACTCCTTGCCTAATGTGGAACTAAGTGTTTAAAAGTGAGTTGATTTAATGCAAAATCCTAAGGACTTCTAAAGGTGTTGCAGCACACGTCGATGAAGTATTCCTGAAGTGAGTGTGTAAAGCCCTTTTAAGGGCTCTGAGCTGTCACCAGGGAAGTCTGTAAAGCACCTGAGCGGTGCACAGGTATGGGCTGTGGCAGCCAGTGTGCAGCCGCGGCCCAAGCGCTGCGGGCGGCCCCCGCGGTTTGCCTCTCCTGCCGCTCGGGTCCCACCCCCAGGAGTGCCCGAGGTCCTCACGGCCGCCCGTTCTCTCCGCAGCCTCAGTACTCCGCGGAGGACTGTGCTTTCGAGGAGGAGATCCGCCCCGACGGCTACAACGTCTACTGGTCCCGGAAGCACGGCCTCCCTGTGTCCTTGAGCAGTGCGAAGCAGAGGCAGCTGTACCGGGGCAGAGGCCTGCCCCTGTCCCACTTCCTGCCCATGCTGTCCGTGACCCCGGCAGAGCCCCGGGAGCGCGGGGGCGACGCGGAGCCCGGCGTGTTCTCGCAGCCGCTGGAGATCGAGAGCATGGACCCTTTCGGCATTGCCTCTGGCCTTGGGCTGGTGAAGAGTCCCAGCTTTCAGAAATAAGGGAGGCTCGGGGGTGCCCCAGCCCGCCTGCGGGAGGCCGGGACCCCCGCGGGGGCGCTGGGCTGGCCGTGCCTCGGCAAGAACTTAATCCTGAGCCCGGGTTCTATTTAGCTTTACAAAAACCCGGGCGGAGCTTGTACATAGACAGCGTTCCCTCGGCTGTGCCAGGCTCGAGCAGATAAACCTGTCTGATCAGAACATGGCCAGCCCTCCAGCAGCTCAGCTGCTGCCTGAGTCCCCCCACCTGCACCCTTCCCACTGCTTGGTGTATTGCTGTGCTGCCCCGCTTTGCTTGAATACTTCCACTGATGGGGAACTCACCGCCCTTGGGGACCGTTCTCATGCCAAGCCGAAACCCTGGAGTTCCATCTCCCCTCCTTTCCTGCAGGCGTGGCCAGAGGAAAAGCAGGCATCTAAGACCCCCGTGCAGCTGGCCAGCTCTGCGCGGCTTGGCCCATGGGGAGGCAGCCTGGGATCCCAACTCCAGGCAGAGGGTGCCCTCCCCGAGCTCCTCCAGGCCAGAACTGACCAGGAGCGGGAAGAGGGCAGGCAGGCAAGGCCCTCCAGGCTCAGGCACTGGGGAGCCCCCGAGCCCCCATCTAGCCCAGGCGAATCTCAACCTCTCAGCTGTTGCTTCTTGCAGTCTGCCCAGGACAGTACGGGGTATTCCTGTGCGTTGACTTTCCTTTCCCTCTCTTCTTGGGAGCCAGCACCCTGCTCAGCTGACTTCCTTGCCCAGAGTTAGGGCTGGGTCCCCTAAGGTGAAAGGCTGTGGTCCCACCTCCACCCCCTGCTCAGAGGGACTGGCGATGGAGGCAGCCAGTGTCCACCACCCACCCTCATTCCAGGGGACCCTGGGACTCGCCAGGGAGTCCGACTCACCCAGGCCAGGCAGACTCCAGCGAGCTGGGGCCCTCCCCGGCCCCGCTCCCCCGGGGCTCCTGCCCCCACCTCCCGGGGCGCCTGGCCTCCTTTCGGAAGAGCTGTTTCATTGGCCTGAAAAGAGCAAATCGCCCTCGTGGGTCACCTGCTTCCATCGCAGGTGCCCGCCCAGCTCTTCGCCCCCGTTGCCAAGTCCCACCGTGGCTCGGGGCTTGGCAGCCACCCAGCGCGTCTAAGTGCACGTGTCACTCGAGAGCCAGGGAGGGACGTGGCTTGTCTGGAGAACGCGCCAGGCCCAGCCTCCCGGGCCCTTCCCCAGCACTTAGTTTGCGACATGGATATTTATGAGTAATTTATTTTGATACCTACATCTCTCTATTTTCTTACTCTATTTATAACTCCCGAATGGTATTTATGTATGTACATGCGTTTCGTTTTCTACATTAAAGCGCAGTTTGTATCCAAAGCTGCCTTCTCTCTGCTCTGCGCCTGCAGTGGCCGTGAGGACCGCCTCTGGGGCTGGGCCTGTGGCACCGAGCCCTCCGGCTGCGGCCGGGGTGGGTCAGCTAGGGGCGGAGGCTGGGGTCAAGGCCGGTCTCCATCCTGTCGCCTCGCACTGGCTGCCGCACCCTCTGCTGGGGCCCGGGAGAGGACACCCAGCTGACGGACCCCCTGGGACTTCTCAGGCTCAGCACGTCCACCTCTGGGCCACGCCCGCCTTTGCTGCACCTTGTAGGGTGTTGGACAACATGCCTGGTGTCACCCCCTCAATGCCAGTGGGTCCCCTCAAGCTGCGACAACCAGACACCTTCAGACATCGCCACATGTCCCGGGAGGGCAGGGGGCGGGGCAGGCAGATCCGGCCCTGGTTGAGAACCTCTGGCCTGAATAGTTCTTTTGGTCCCATAATAAGAACTCCAGGGGAAGCAGATGTTGGCTCGTGGCCCAGCGGGGCCGGCTGCCCGTCCTTTTCTGGGGGTTTCCATCGTGCTGAGCGGGCTGCTGTGGCTTCAGCTGACACGCCTGCACTCTAACAGGGGAGAAGGAGGTGTTGCAGGAGTGCCACGTCTGCCTCCAGAAGCAGAAGCGCTCTTAGAACCTTCCGGCAGGTTCCAGTTGCATCTTAGGAGCCAGGGCTGCCCCCAGCTGCAAGGCAACCTGGGAAGGCAGGAATTAAGTAGGGACCCTTTGCACCCTCAATAGGGACTCCCTTAGCAAGGAAGAAGTGGGGGGTGGGCTGTCAGGTGGGTGACTCCGGGCTGGTCCGCTGCTAACCGCTGGGTACAAGTCCACGCACTCAGCATCCGGCATGTATGTCAAGGACCCAGATGAGTGGATGGCAGAGGTTAGGGCTGGTGGGGGGAGAGAAGGGGGGCATGGCTACCAAGGACGGTGGCGGGAGACTGGGTGAGGGTGCCTGGGCCTCTCTGTGCTATATTTGCAACTTACTGTCAATCTATAATTGTTTCCAAATAAAATGTTAAAAAAAAAAAAAAAAAAAGAACTCTGACAACATTAAAAAAACCATGAACGTGGCATCGTAAGCCGCGGCTGCAGACTGCATGGTGGGGGCGCCCAGTCCCTGCTAAAAGCTGTTGACTCTGCAGCAAATCACTGAAGTTACCCGAGCCTCGATTTCCTCATCTGTAAAATGGGATAATAGTCCTGCCCTCCCACAGGCAATGAAGGGGAAGCACTGGCAGGGACAGGAGTCCGGTCACCTGTTGGGCAGGTAGTACCAGGGGCTTACGTTGGCCTTTAGGAGGATGACTGTCAAGTCTGCGAAGGCCACGACAACCAGCCCCACGCAAAGGCTCCCTCACTCTCTAAGTCGCCGTTCACACTGAGCTCAGGACACCCAGAGTTGCCCATTCTTTCCCCATCGAGATGCCCTTCCTTTCGAAGCCCCTGCCACATGATACAGCGGGCTTGAGAGCCAAGCCGGCAGGGCTGGGTGACGCTTGGTGATCCAGCCTCCTTGGACCCTCGTTTCACAGGACCAGAGGCTGTGCAGGACCAGAGAGGGAAAGGCACCCAGCCAAAGGTGCACAGCCTGGAGGCGGCAAGGCACAGGGGCCGTGGGGCCAGGCAGACCCACATCGAGTCCCTGGGCCTTTAACTTGCTGGGTCCCCTTGAGGAAGTCACACCATCTCTCTGAACCCGCTTCCTCACCAGGGAGCAGGGTGGACGCTGTTGCTGCTGCAGGACCGTGGAGAGAAGGACACAGTCACAGCGCCCGGCACGGGTGGGCTGGCGGCCAGCAGCACCCCTCACCACGACCAGACCCCTCTGCTCTGAACTGCTGTTTCCACGGAAGCTCACGCTTGGCTGCACACTGGGATCCCACAGGGAAAAAGATGATGCTGGGAAGTGGACTTGGCCCAGTGGCTAGGGCGTCCGCCCACCACATGGGAGGTCCAAGGTGCAAACCCCGGGCCTCCTTGACCCGTGTGCAGCTGGCCCATGCGCAGTGCTGATGCGCACAAGGAGTGCCCTGCCACACAGGGGTGTCCCCCGCGTAGGGGAGCCCCACGCGCAAGGAGTGCGCCCTGTAAGGAGAGCCGCCCAGTGCGAAAGAAAGTGCAGCCTGCCCAGGAATGGCGCCGCACACACGGAGAGCTGACGCAGCAAGATGACGGAGCAAAAAGAAACACAGATTCCCAGTGCTGCTGATAAGGATGGAAGCGATCACAGAAGAACACACAGCGAATGGACAGAGAGAGCAGATAATGAGGCGGGGGGGGGGGGAGAAATAAATAAAAAATAAATCTTTAAAAAAAAAAAAAAAGATGGTGCGGACCTGGCATTCTGGTCTGGTTGGAATGGGTGTAGCCTGGAAGGGTGTAGCCTGGCCTCTGGATTTTTTCAAAGCTTCTCAGTGATTCTAACGTCAGTCTGGGTTGAAAAACACAGAGAAACCCGGGAGGGGGTGGGGGGGTGGGAGACGAGGGAAGGGGATGGGCCTCCACTTCCCAAGGCTCTTCCCTGCAGTACAGCCAACAATAATTATGTGCATGGTTTGTAATCTAATTCATACTAGAGTGTTGATGGTTAATGTGGTTTCTCTCTGGACCACATTTTCATTTGACCCTCTAGCTGCAGAGTTGTGAAGACCGACCGGCTGAGGTGGGCACCCTGGCGGGAGGCAGGGCAGGGTGCTTTTTGAGGCTGCACCCTCCCTCCTCACCCTTCCCTCCAGCTCTTTTCCTCACAGGAGAGTGGCCTTGCCTTCCTGCTTCATCTCCCTTCCCTGCTTCAAATAAGATTGTCAAATTCAGCAAATAACAATACAGGGTGCCCGGTTAAATTTCAATTTGTAATAAGCAACCAATACGGTTTTAGCATAAGTATGTCCCATATATTGCATAGGATATGCTTAATGCTAAAAAAATGTGTTGTTTATCTGAAATTCTAATTTAGCCTGCACCTGTATTTTTATTTGCTGAATTTTCTAAATCCTATATCTTCTCTGGCACCCCAAGATAGTTCCACAGCACTGGCGGGGTCTCAGGCGATGGAGCTGGGGGAAGAGGGCCCCAGGGTGGCTCCCCCGATGCCAAAAGTCAAGCGATGGCAGGTGCAGGTGGCCTTGGCTGTCTGTAAAGGGATGTTCCTTTCTCTGCTTTGAGGCTCTGTCACTCTTGGGGCTCTGTCCAAGTGCATGTGTCCCGGGGAGGGTGCGCAGTGACCCACTCATCCAAGGGGGGCCCCAGGCCCTGGTGTTAGGACCCCGGTGGGTACCAGGGACAGAGAAACCAACGCCCGACGGCCTAAGGGAGAAATAAGGGCAGGGGCTTTGCTGGCTGCTGGCTCGGGCCTGACCCCCTCAGGCACCGTCTGTCCCCCGATTTAGGCAGGCCCCGACATGGTGACAAGATGGCCCCCCGCAGCCTCGCCGTTCTCTCCCGCTAACGGCTGCGCCCAGCGCCTGGGGATCTGCCCTCAAAGGCCCTTACCAGGCCCCGTGTTCTGGGGATGGCCGGGGGACGGGGTGCTCTGATTGGCCGGGCCTGGGTCACGACCTACGACCCTGAGAGGGTCATCCCTCTGGAGGAGGGGTGGCTCCCCAAAGGAGAATCTGGGGGGACAGATATGCCCTCAAATGCTTCCATCGGCCTTCCGTTTCATGGAGTCCCCAGTTGGGCGAAGGGCAGCTAGAAATGTCCCCCAGAAGGAGGAGGGTGGCGGGGTCAGGACCAGCTCAGACCCAGGCGTTTGTCGTCCAGGCTGGAGGGCAGGGGGGACAGTGGCCACGTGGACTCAGACCCTCCTCCCCCATCGTCAGAGTGACCAGAGGGGAGCCCCCCCGGTTAGGGGAGAGGGGGTGTGTCATTTGGAGAAAGACACAGAGAGGCACAGAGGGAGAGTGAGAGGTGGAGGTAAAACGGGGGAGATCTGAATCAAGACGGAATTCAGTTAATTACAAAGCATCGATACTGGTTTACTAATTGTGACAAATGTCCCTCCTAACGTAAGAAATTAGTAGGGGAAGTTGTGTGCAAGAGGAAGAGGCATATGGGAACGCTATACCATCGCTGGATTTTTCTGTGATATAAAACTGTTCTAATGAAGTCTATTAATAAAACAAAACCAGCAACAACAAAAAAAATGCTTGTAGCAAAATGTTAAGTAAAAACATAGCGGCCAATGGGAACCCAAGCTGACGTGGGCTGGGCCGGGGCCAGGAAAGCACTTTCCACTGTCGCCCCCAGAGGAATGGAAGACGGAGGCCCCCAGGATCCTGAGCCGTTAACCCGCGGCTGCCCAGTGAGTCGGGGGCTGGGGCCGCGTCGGGGCCAGAGCCAGCCACGCGGCCCCCCGCGAGGGGTGAAGTCGCATGAACTGGAGGACGGTGATTCCAGACCAGGGCAGAGGAAGGAGCAGGCCTGAGGGGGGACGCAGACGAGCGTGGCTCTGGGAGGGGAGGAGAATTCTGGAAAGGGTCTTGTACGCTCTCCAAAGGATTCTACAATCTGCTTAGAAAACTTTTACGATGAAAACATGAAGTAATTATCGCGTGGAGAGTTCACATCCAGCAATTTAAGGCAATGTAAGGATATTTCTCCACATGTTCAGATAGCAGGGACGGGGCTGCGGCATGGGGGCAGACGCGGCCAGAGGGCGGGACTTGTCTCGCTGTGAGCTGGCGGAAGTGAGGGCTGGGGCCCCCGGGCTGGGGCTCAGGGCTCGGCTGATTCTCCTCCAGGACGCTGGCCTGCACATGCTCTGAGGGAAGAGGCTGTGGCTCAAGTGATTGGGCTCCCGTCCACCATAGGGGAGGTCCAGGGTTCGACTCCCGGGGCCTCCTGGTGAGGGCGAGCTGGCCTGAGTGGAGAGCTGAGCAACAAGATGACACAACAAAAAGAGTCACAGGGGAGAGACAATAAGAGACGCCGCAGACCAGGGAGCTGAGGTGGCACAAGAGATTGAGCACCTCTCTCCCACTCCAGAAGGTCCCAGGATCGGTTCCAGGTGCTGTTCCATGAGAAGACAAGCAGACACAGAAGAACACACAGCAAATGGACACAGAGACCAGACAGCAAGCACAAAAATGAGGGGGAGAGGGGAGAAATAAATAAATCTTTTTAAAAAAATAAGCACTTTCTGAAGTTCTTTTCAGCAATGGCCATCATTCTCTTGACTCGTCTTTCCATTTCTTCGGCGGTCCAGTTCTGGAAGTTTCTGTAGAACAGCAGAGCAGTTGGAGTATGGCAAACAGCTGGGCAGACCTATAAGTGACCAACAGAGGGGACGTTGTCTACTGGAAACAGCAGAAGCTTAGGAATGGAAGCGACGGGCAGAGCCATCCACGCGGGGTGAGATTCCCACGTCCCGCAAGGCGGCGGGAGACGCTTTCTTCTGAGAATGGGCAGAAATTTCTAGGCACTCCCTCCATGGAGGCGGACAAAGATGTTCCCTTCTGCCTTGTCTGTAGCAGCAAAAGAGTGAAGACAACACAGGTGTCTTTTAAGAAAGGGAAAACTAAATTTACAATGGTGTATCCACATAACGAAATACCAGCAGCCATCACGGAGGACGAGGGACTGAAGGAAACGGGGTCTCGGGCAGATCCGTGCACCCCTGTCATCACAGTGGCATCACCCACGGCGGCCAAAAGCTGGAGATGACCCAGGCGTCAGCCGACCCGTGAAAGGAGGCAAAGCGAGGGACACACGCACGATGGAATGTTCTTCGGCCCTGGGCAGGGAGGCAGTCCTGAGACCTGCCAGAGCCTGAGAGCGTCCTGCCGAGTGCACTAAGCCAGCGCCACGGCGGGGCGTCACGTACGTGGCACCTCGGGGACCGGCACGCTTACAGCGCTGCAGAGGAGCGCCTTGAGGTTCCTGGGGACCCAGGGGGAGCCGCAAGGGAGAGATTTTGCTCGGCGCAGATAGAGGGTTTGGAGATGAAAATTAATAAACTTAAAAAAGGAAGGGAAGGACGAGCTCTCCCCTGCAGCCCTTGAGGCTGTTCTCGGGGGCTGACCCTCGTTTCCCGGGGTCCTTGCGGCCGGGGGAGCCACGGCCCTAGCCGTGGTCAGCCGGCTGCAGGCAGGGCACGTGCGGTCGGGGGCGACGACGAGCAGGTGCGGCGGCCACCCCCTTGTGGGCATGGATCCCAGAGTCACTGGCGCAGCACAGAAGGCTGCGTGTGTGTGTGGCTGTGCGCTGAAACCCCGTTTGTGAAAACCGAACACTGGCGACTCCCCAGCGTCCCTCCCCAGGGGACTGGCCGAGCGCACGGTGCTCGTTCTCGCGGGGGCGAGCTTGTGAGCAGCGGGGGGACGGCGTTCTCCCCGTTTGGCTGCTGAGGGACTTTGCAGATAAATCGTTAAGTGAAAAGAGCGAGGCTCAGAAGCGTGGCGTGCACGCTGCCTTCTGTGTGAGAGAGAGGGGGGACATACGACGACCGCAGCAGAAGCTGCTGGCTTCCAAGAGAAGCGCTGGGACAACAAAGGCTACGGCAGGGAGATGGTTTTCTCTGGGGCCAAGGGTGAGGCGGGCTAGGAGGCAGGGCTGGAGGAAGGCTTCGGTGAGCTCCGTTTCATAGTTTTGACTCTGGACTATGTGAAATATTTTCTGCGGTCAACACCAGGTCTAAAAGAAAATGGGTGAAGCAATTCCTAAACATACAAACAAGTGGAAACAACGAACCTAGCTGTGTATCTCATTGGTTGCTTGACCACAGAGAGGAGAATTATTTAAGGGCGTTTTAAAACAGTATTTTCACTATGTGTCTCCAGTAGGATAGATCTAAAAAAAATCACAAAGAAATGGAGACTCGATTCAGGGGTGTTACTGACAGTCATCTGGTTGGTATTGCTATTCTGAAATTATGATAAATACGGTGATATAATAGCTTTCAGGAACCTGTGGAAAAACCTCCTTAGACCCTGCTTCTTGGTCCTGATGCTACTGTAGGTATTTAAAGTCAAGAAGCAGGTTTGTTAGTGTCTGCAGAGATCATGATTTCAGCCTTCGAGAGAGACAATGTAAATGCAAAGCAAAATAAGCTAAGTAAAGCCCCGCCATCCTAAATTCTAATTAGAAATATCAATGTTAACTCCTGATTTAATGTTCTCTTTCCAAAATATCTATTTTCCAACTGTGTTTAGTGAAAAGGCCAGGAGTGATGGTGATCACTAACGATTCATCACCCCAGTGCCCTGCTTGCCTGCCGTTTCCCCTAAGAAGAACCAAGGCTTCTTGGAGAAATGGCTGCTTCCAGGCTGTACCAGGAAACGTACAAGATTTCAAAATGTTTCTAGAATCATGAGAAAAAGGGTCAAGGAACTACCTGGAAGGAGCTGACTCTAGCCAAAGATGGGGCAATTTAAGCATCCAAAAGATTGGTGATTAACACAACAACAATAGGGAGCAGACGTGGCTCAAGCAGTTGGGCACCCGCCTCCCACACGGGAGGTCCTGGGTTTGGTTCCTGGTGCCTCCTAAAGAAGATGAGCAGACACTGCATAAAGCAGATACTGCAACTGCTGCAACGAGCAGATGCTGCAACGGGCAGATGCTGCAACAAGCAGACAGCACAACAAGCAGACGCCACAACAAAGCAGACACCACAATATGCAGACATCACAGCCAGCAGACAATCCAGCCAGCAGGAAGCAGATGTGGCTCAGGCAGTTGGGCACTTGCCTCCCATGTGGGAGGTCCTGGGTTCAGTTCCCAGTGCCTCCTAGAGAAAACAAGCAGACACAGCAAGCAGACACAGTGAGCAGAAAATGAGCAGATGAGGGAGGCATCGGGAGGGGGGGGGTTAAATCTTAAAAAAAACAATAACCGTGATTGTGACAGATTAAAGGCCATCACATATATTAAATATCTCTAGCATCTATAATGCTATCTTCCCCCTAAAAAAGAAAGGAAAAAAACGTATTGCTCTCCCTTGAAATTTGCTGGGCCACCATCTCATTACTCTGATAAAGGGAAAGAATGAAACATTTGCTTTGTTTCTTGTGTGGACTGCAGTTGAGGAGAACCAAGAAACTGCTGAGGGAAAATTCTTCTTTGCAAAAGAGAAGAGAGGCTTAAAACAAAAATTCTTTCCAAATAAAAAAATGAAAGAAAACCAGCCCAGCTCCTCCCTCCCCTTGCTGGCAGCTAACTTCGGGCTGGCTCTCTGCCTTTCTCTCCCTATGGCTCAGGGCTGATGTCACCACTCTCCTCCTCTTATATTTCACTCCATGGAGTTCTCATCATCGAAGCTGAAAAAGAAAGAAGCTGGAGGACTGGGGAAAGCATCGGAAAGACACCTTTTCACCATAACCCTTTTATATAGTTTGAGTTTCTTTTTTTAAAACCCCATTAGGGGAGCAGATGTGGCTGAAGCAGTTGAGTGCCCACCTCCCACAGGGGAGGTCCTGGGTTTGGTTCCCAGTTTCTCCTAAAGAAGACAAACAAATAACGAGCGGACAAAGAGCAAAAACAACGAGCAGACAGGCAAAATAACAATGAGCTAGACAACAAGCAAAAACAATGAGCAGATAACTAGCAAAAAAAAATGAAGCAGGGAGTGGATGTGGCTCAAGCAGGTAAGTGCTCACCTTGTTGTGCCTCCTAAAGAAAAAGCAGACAATGAAAAAAAAAACAAAAAATGTGCAGATCACAAGCGTAAACAACAAGCAAAAAGAATGAGCAAGCATACAAGGGAGCAATCAGCAGGGGCATTTAAGGAAAGGGTAGAAATTTAAAAAAGAAAAAGACACATGAATCAGAATCACACACAGTCACCAAAAGATGGAAGCAACTCAGGTGTCCACCAGCTGATGAGTGGAGAGAAAAAACGTGGAATATTATTCAGCCATGAAGAAGAATGAAGTTCTGATACAGACTACATCACAGATGAACTTTGGCATCATGTTGAGGGAAATCACCCGGACACAAAAAGACAACTACTGTATGACCTCACCGATTTGAAGCAATTTGAATAAGTTAAGCCCCGAGAGTCAGAATCTAGAATCCAGGTTACTGGGGACGGGCGGGGATGGGGAATTGGAAGTTGAGGCTTAAAATGGCCAGGGTTCCTGTTTGGAGCGACGGAAACGCTTTGGTAATGGATGATGGTGATGGGAGCACGTCTTGAACAGAATTAACAGCACTGAAATAGAGATCTGAATATGATTAAAGGGTGAAACACTGGATTGCGTATAGTAACAGAATGGAAAACTTAAAAAAATCCACGGAGCTGCACTGCGCAGTGAACGCTAGATTAAATCATGGGCTTTACTGGAACAATTGCAGAAGGGTGCTCTTGTCGGCTATAAAATGTTCTGCACCAGTGCAAGGTGGTGGGGTGGGGTGGGGCGGGGGCGGGACTCCTGTATTTTCCGCGGGATTGTTCTGTAAACCCACAACTTCTCTGATAAAGGGGGAACTATGATGTGCATAGTTACCGGTTCTGCTACGAGTGAAGCCCGGAAGAGCCGGAGCTTAGCCCATCCTTCCTGGGAGGTGGGCTCCAGGGGGCAGGTGCAGGGTCCCGTCCCTGCTCCAGGCCAGTCCCTGCACACGCGGCAGGAGCCACGCACGTGGAGGGAGGGAGCCAAACCCCCCGCGACCCCCCTGCGTGCTCGGGGGCTGGGGCAAAGCGGGGCGGGACGTTGGCAAGCGGCTTGTGCCGCAGGAAGGCTGCCTGCTGCTTCCAGAAGGTCTGGAAAGTTTCCGAGCGTGGGCCAGAGCGCCCGCCTCGCAGCTCCCCGCGGGGCCTGGGGCAGCTCTGCTGGCCTCGGGGTGCAGGGCATAATGAAGGGGCGCCTGGCGGCAGGTGCCCGGCCCGCCGAACCCCACCTTCGCCAGCCGGGCGGGTCAGGGCGGCGTGCACTCGTGGGACACGGAGGGCAGGGGGAGGCCTTGGAGGGGGGCCCTCTCCAGTTGCGGCTGTGACGCCCGCCCGCGGGGACCCTGCGCAGACCCCGCGAGCCCTTTAAAGCGCCTGCGAAAGGAGGGGTCCCCGAGTCCACGGGCCGCCGGCCTTCTGAAGCGGGCGCACCTCATTACGCTAACGACGTGGGCGCCAGGGTCTCGTGAGGAGCCCATTTTGTGGGTGCAGAGCGGTCCCTCCTGCCCACCACCCTCCACCCCTTAGAGGGGTGCGGGGACCTCTCTCCCCGTCGTTGCCACGCCCCGCGCCCCACACGTGGCTGCCCCTCTCCCTGCCCTCCGCTCCCACTCTCGCCAGCCCACCCTGCGCCTCTCCACCCCTTTCCACCCCAGCCCCTCCTCCCGTGCCTCCACCCTGCCCACCCGCCTGTGGGGCCCCCAAGAACGGGCTTGCCCCGAACCTGCGCGGCGGCTCCCCCCATCACGCCTGAGGGAGTGCATCCTGGCTTGCTCGCTGCCTGTCCCCCATCTCCTCGCGACTCATCTGCAGCCCCTCACCCCGCTGAGGCGGTGGAAACCTTCTGGGGGCCCTATGCACCCATCAGCAAGTCTTTTCCTAAGGGTTTGGTGCAACAAAGTACCCCACACTTGTGGTGTGTGTGTGTGGGTGCTTAAAACAACAGAAATGTCCAGAGGCCACCAGTCAGCACCCAGGCGGCCGGCCAGGCCCCCACCCACCCCGGAAGCTGCAGGGGCTCCTCGCCCAGCTACCAGCGGCTCCAGCCCAGGGCGGGCGGCCTCCTCTGGGCCTGTCACCTCTCCCCTGAGGCTCTCTTCTGAGGACACGGGTCTTTGGATTCAGGGCGCAGCCAGATAACCCAGGACAATCTCCTCATCCCCCAAATCCTCAGTTGAATCACATCTGCCAAGACTCTGTCTCCAAAGCAGGGGCTGAGGGAGGACGTGCTCCTGTCTTTTCGGGGGCCACCATGCCCCCCTCTGCTGCTGGACAGACGGGGTCGAGTTCTTGGGGATGGGAAGGCACCTTCAAAGTCTTTCCAGAAGCCGCCAAATTGCACCCGCGAAAGCCCTCACCGAGGGGCAGTTTTAATGCCCTGGGCCCGCCAGGACTGTCGACACTCGATGTACTTTCTGAAAGACTGAGAAGGGCTTGAGAGGGGGCCAGGCACGGCCCAGGCAGAAAGCCCCCGGCTTGGCGAGCCTACCGGAGGCAGGCTGGGGCTTTAGGGTGGGGTGTCCCTTCTCGAGGCCCCCGGGGGCCCTGGCCGGAGTGACGGACCCCGGGGAAGTTGAGGGGGGCAGGCCTGGCTGCAGCCTGCTCCCAGCTCCCGGCCAGCCCCGTCGGAGGAGCCTGGGGGGCCCAGGAAGGCAGGAGCTCACCCTGTAACTGTGAGGAAGCGTCCTTCTCTCCAGGGGTAACTGGAGAGCTCTGAGCTGGACCGGCGGGGGGTGGGGGTGGATGCACCTGCGACCAGGAGAGCCCACCCTGGAACCTGCCGTCACATCTGCCCTTCCCTCCTCTCTGGTGAGACTGACCCTCTCCATCCTGGAGGCGCTGCTGAAAATGACAAGTGACACTTAAGGAAACTGCCTTTACGGGCATCGTGGCCAGGGCAGGGAAATGGGGGTACTGGAGGATTTTCCACAGCCAGAGCTGTCACCCCTAGAAGGACAGCAAGGAGGGGGTACCCGAGGACTGGCTGCTGGGTGGGTCTGAGCCCGGAACCCGCCCGAAGCGCAACGGCGCCCCCCGCTGGTGGGTGCGCTAAATGAGCCCCGCGCCAGGCCCAAGCCGCCAGGGCGGTGGGCGCACCTGCAGCCCCTGCCGCCCCGGCCGCCGGGGCCCTCCCACCGCCGCACCTTTACCCCTGGGCACCCCGGCCTCCGAGGGAGGTTGACGGGGGTGAGTGCGGCAGCTGCGCCAGGACCTGATGGCCGACGGCTGCGCTCCCCCCGGGCGCCCACCTTTGCAGACCAGCTCTCCCCAGGAGAGCGAAGAGCGTCCCCCGCCATGTGCCTGGAACCCCGACGGTGTGGGCAGAAGGCCCTCTGGCCCTCCTGCCACCTGCCGTGAAAAAATGCACCCAGACTTTAGCATTATAGTTATTAACATAGACTTTAGCATTATAGTTATTAACATAGGTGTTTCTATTTCCTGTGAGCTGGGGGCCCGTCCCGCCAGCGGTACGGGTGCTACTCCCAACCCGCGGGTAAGGACACCGAGGCACGGTGAAGGTCATCCCATGGGTGTCCTTAAGACACGAGCTCGTTTGGCGAGTTTCAGCACCCAAAGGCTGCTTTCCTGGGCGGGCACCACCCGCCGCCCGAGCAAGGGCAGGCGCGGCCGAGGGTCCTGCCCACCCTTTCCTCTGCCTCGCCCCTCCTGGGTGTGGTTAGGGGCCCAGGCTTAGGAGCCTCAGCCCTACCTTCCAGATGTTAGCATCTGGCTGGGGGGTTCATAGCAGGGGTGGGAAACGGCACAGCCGGCCCCGCCCGGCTCCCCTGGGGGAGAGGAAGGGGCCCAGCTGGGGGTTTCTGCCCCCAGTGGTGGGGAAGGAGGGGGCTCCTCCTGGGCCAGGTGGGCTGCGTGGGGGAGGCGGGGCTGGAGGGGCGCCACGACCAAGGGCGGGCAGACGCTGCAGGCCCCGAGCGGAGGCCCTTAGGGAGAAGTGAGGGGCGCGGGCCACGTGCGGAGACCCCGGGGGACCTCCACTCGAGGCAGGGGTCTGAGCCAGGGATGCAAGAGCTGGGCCCGGCCCCCCCTGCGCGGCTCTGGGCCTTGTGGGGGGGGTGAGGCCCGCCGGGAGGGGCTTGCCGTTTCCCCTTGGAATCCCCCCTTCCCCGACGAGGACTTCGGGAAGGGCCGAGCCTGGTTTGGATCCCGCGGCTCTGAGTCCCGGAAGGAAATCTCTTTCCCGCGTTGCCCTGTCCACTGGGTGAGCGCGCGGGCTGTGGTTTCCGAGTCAAGGGCAAGCGCAGCTGCGGTGGTCTCGGGCTCGTTCAACAGCCCTCCCCGAGCGCTGCCCCTGGGCCAGGTCCCAGGTTGGAATGGCTCATATTCGAGCTTCTGTGTTTTCTTTTAAATCTTTATTGGCTTCGAAGTCACAGTATTGGAGCAAACGACTTTGCATTATTTTTAGCGGGAATGTGGTTATGCCACACCACTTTGACCGCATCTGTCATGTTTTGTTCAGTTGAGGGAGAGATGACAATATATCTGTAGTGTTACATCACTATATGACAACGCATCTCTCTCTTTTCTTTCTTTTTAAATTGGAAAAGCCATATACAGAAGGAAAAAAAAATTCAGACAGCACCCAAGTGTTGTGGCCAAGACAGAGTTCTCCAAACAGCCACGTGCTCTCCCACATTTCCCAGCCTCCCTTTAATTTTGGACGGCGGCGTGTGACCGGTTTTGGCAATGGGATGGGAGCAGAAGCAAAGCGTTCACTTCTGGGACAAGGCAGTCGGGAGTTCGTGTGCTTCCTCCAGGTCTCTCTTTTCTGGCTGGAGCAATCTCGGAGACCCTTGATCCTATAAGATGGAGGAGAGCTGCCCTGTCTGTAAGCCACTGAGATGTCAGGACGTCCTTGTTACTGCAGCCCAGCGTAGCCTAACCTGACTAATAAACGGTATACGGTGAGAAGTCTCCTCTCAGAATTCCAGTCCCCTTGCTGCCACATCTTTTCATATTTTCATTTCTTTGTAATTAATATAGAAAAGATGAAGGATTTGTTTTCGTCTTGAAGTGAATTGTTATTTGATGACAAGTTTTTCAGCATTCGAAAATAGCTTCTTTTATTTCTCTGATTTTGAAAGGCATAGCTGCTTCATGCCTAAAAAACAAACCCCAAGATACAGAAAATTGTAAAGGGTGAAATAAAGACCACCCATAATCCCACCCACCAGGATGACTGCTAACACTTGGGATCCCATCCTTATAGATCATTTGTTTCTACATACATAAAAACATGTTGATAGGCTTGTAGGGGCGTCTTTAGAAAATAGGAATAAATAATACATTTTGTTTCTAGCTTACTTTTTTTGTCCTAGTAAAATGTACGTGTTACCGGGTTAACAATTCTGAATCTATATTATCAGGTTTTGTTTGCTTCTGTTTAGAGGTTGCCTAGGATTTTGCTGCAGAGATACCTTTTTAAAAAAATTCCAATGCCTATTAGCGAACACTTTTAATATTAAAATTTGTGTTTTCACTTGAGTGACCTGGTTTTCTCTGAACTTGAACAAGAAGAATATGTGGAGCTTCCTATTTTTTAAAAAATATTTTCTTTCTTAATGTAGGGAATTCTTGGGAGTTCATTATATCATTCTTTATACCTTTTGCTGTAAATTAAAATATTTAGTAATAGAGTTTTTGCAACCACTGGAGTCAATTCAATCAACCCAGTTTTTGGAGAAATTGAAAAGTGAAGCTTAGAAAACTTTTTAAAAAAATTCTTCAGATAGTTTTCTCTGCTCTTATACAAAATTATCGTTTATTTTATTCCAGTGAGCTGAGTGGGAAATTTCCGTTTGTAATGTATATACAAGCCACAAAAAGAGAGATATTCATTCAGAGTTTTCCTACCCATGTCTTATGTGCTCAGTTGCTAAAACAGAAACTAAATTTGAATCTTATTTACGAATTTGGAAATAAATAATATTTGCACTTTAAAACTCTGCCTTGTTCAACTTTTGAGGGCCCTATTTGTAAAGTCTGGTCTTTATTTGAAAATAAAGCAATATGTGAATAATATACAAAATTAAAAATCCAAGAGCACATAATCAGACTCTTACCCCTTATGTTAAAAGAGTCTTTGTTGAAAAAAGTATTTTAGGAACAAAACCAAAGAACAAATGAGGTAAAAATCTCTTCAAAGCTTTATTTTTAAATTAGTAGTTTGAGTCAATAGTGTTGATTTTTGTAGCATTGCTTTGCAAACTTTTTAAAGTTTGAAACTGACTACATACTCTTCTATTCACGTCTTTATATCTGTGGGTTTCATCCTGAAACTGGTCTTTTATTTTCCTGGCCACACATCTGTTTTCTTACGCCAAAAGAGGTGGTCTATTTAATTTTCCTTTAGTTGATAAAGTTTATGCTCACAAAATGTATTTTAAATATGTAATAATAAGAAAACAGCTGTCTTGTTGGGAAATGTTTGTAATGTACTGTTAAGAAGGCAGGAGAAAGAATATAAAATTGTACGTATATTGACTTTTTAAAATGTAAAACTCCAAGGAAAAAAAGGGACAAAATTGGCAAAAAATAATTGGTGGCCGGGGTGGTGGGAGAATGGATTTTTTGTTTGCTTGCTTTCTCCTTTTTTCCTATGTTTCAAATATTTTACGATTTTATTTGCCGATGACACAAAAAAACAACTAAAAATTAAGACATTTTAAGAATGAAATAACATAAAGTTTATCTAATCTCATCTTCCATCTAAAAAGATATTTTATCATGTTTGTGTATGTGCGTTTATAAAAGTAACTCATGTTCATGACGGAAACATGGACTACTCAGAAAAAATATAAAAGAGGGAAATAAAAAAGTTGCATGTCCTTCCAGAACCTGCTGGAGTCACCTCTAACATTAGGGTAGACTTACGGTCAATCTTCGAAAACGCACAATTGTTTACTGTCATAGGTAGCAGGCCGTATGTGGAGGTTTTCTTTTTCCTTAAACATCACGGGCACTTTTGGTGACATTGGTTTTTTTTTTCAAATTTTATTTTTAGTGGTTGCTCAGAGTACTCTGTATTCTATCCGGGGGTGGAGGCTAATTTGCTCTACCATTTTGCTAACTTGAGCTGCTTTCTCTCTGAAACTTTTACAAATAGCGCAACACTAAACATACTCTCTGGTCATTTCTTGAGATGAATTCCTAGCAGTGAAATCACTACGTCAAAGGTTAAATACATTTATAAAGTCATTTTATCTTTCTGAGTGGCCTGAGCAAAAGGTAGTTTTAATTATGCATCCCTGGACAATGAGAAGTAGCTTTTAATTTTAAAAATTTATAGAAGGCAAAAAATTGTTTTCTATTTTACAGGCAAAAGAGAAGAAAATGTATCTCCTTGTGCTTTCAGCTGACATTCCTTTGATTACTATTTAGGCCCTCCTTTTCTTTCCTTGGCAGCTGTCATTCTTTTCTACAAATTATGTACTCAAATCTTTGGCTCATTTCACCCACTGTTTGGATGCATTCATTTCTTACCCATTTTAATAAATTCTTTATAAATCAGAAACATTATCCCTTAAGATATAATATGATAAGTATTTTCCGAGATTGTTCTTTGGTTTTTAATTTTGCTTATTTCCACTTTTGCCATGCGCAAGTTTACATTTTCACATGGTAAAACGCATGGTTTTCCCCTTTGTGATTTCCTTCATTGCTTTTCATGTGTTAAAAGACCAGTTCTGTGCTCACCTAAATGTTTCACCCAGATTTTTAAAAGTTCATTTACTTTTTTCTTTACAGTTAACTTTTAATTTAGCTGGAATTATTTTGATGAATGTGTGATATACGTGGAATTTGATTTTTTTCAATCAGCCAATTTTTCCACTATAGCCATTGATTAATATCTTCTTTCCCCATTGATTAGTAAATCTTTTATCATGTGAGAAGGATTTTCATTTACTTGAGTTCACTTCTGGGCTATTCTCTATTCTATCTCATTGCTCTATTCTGAAACCAACATTCCACAATATTTTTACAGGGGCTGTATCTTTTCATATCTGTGGTGGCAAATGATCTATATTACTCTTTTTAAAAAACTTCTCAATTATTCTGATCAATTTATTCGTCCAGATGGAACTTAGACTTTTAAAACATTTCCCCAAGGTCCCATGGAATTTTGATCCGTATTGCATTTGACACAGGATCGTGGTATATCTGTGCTTTCCTTCATTTAGTTCCTGTTCAAATCTTGTTATTTTTAAGAAGTTTATTACGACTATCAGAAAGCAGATATCATCATCACCATCCCTGCCCAGGCTATCACTTACAGAAAGCAAGGAACTTTTTTTCTCTTTCTAATGATTTTAGCTACTTGTTCAACTCTATACTCGTTTTAGTTCTGATTTTAATGGGATTGCTTCTAGTGTTTCACTTTTATGTTCTGTTGTAGCTGATAGTTTCAAATCATTTCTAACAATCATGTCCAGAAATTATTTCTCATGGAAATGACAAATGGGAGAACTAAAACCAGATCCTGTCTTTTTGTTTTTCAGTTAGGCCAGTAAAGATAATTTATTTGGGAAATGGGGGATGGAGCAGAGCTAGCTGAGAAATGGAAGAGAAAGATGGAAATACACGCTAAGATTTGTTGTTCCTCTAGGTAGAGAGGGCTGTTTTTTTAAAAAAATAAAAGATGTCTCAGGGACAACAGTGGGGTTGAAAAGCCTTGGGGGCAGGGTCTACTGTTTTGTTTTGTTTTTAAGATTTATTTTATTCATTTCTCCTCACCCCCTCGTTGTTTGCACTGCTGAGTCTGTTCATTGTGTGCTCATCTTCCGGGAACCAAACCCTGGAGTTCCTGTGTGGTAGGCAGGAGCTCAATCGCTTGAGCACATCTGCTTCCCCACTGTTCTTAATTACAAACTCTGCTCTTCTATTTGATTCTTGACTCCACTCATGAATTATTTTGCTTGTACTTAAAAAACAATTATGAAAGTAAAACAACCTACACAATGTGAGAAAATATTTGGAAACCACGTATCTGATAAAAGATGAATATCCAGAACATAAAAAGAAATCGTTCAACTTAACAACAAAATTACTAACAACTCAATTTAAAAAATGGGCAACAGAGCTGAACAGATATCTCTCCAAAGATCAACAAATTGCCATAGAGCACATGAAAAGATGCTTAACATCATTAGCCATCACAGAAATAGAAATTAAAACCACAATGAACTACAATTTCACGCCCATTAGGATGGCGGCTATTTAAAAAAGGAAAGTAAGTGTTGAAGAGGATGGCAGGAACAGAAACCTCATTCATTGTTGGTGGCAATGTAAGAAGGTGCAGCTGCTGTGCAGAACAGTTTCACCGTTCCTCAGAAAGCTAAGTACTTAACTACCATAGGACCTGGCAATCCAGCTACAGGGTATATGTCCAGAAGAATTGAGAGTGGGTGTTCAAACAGGTATTTGCACACTGATGTCCGTAGCAACATTATTCTCAATTGCCACAAGACGGAAGCAACCCAAGTGTCCATCTACAGATGAATGGATAAATAAAATGTGGTATATACTATACAATGTGTTCAGCTGTAAAAAACAATAAACAGAGGTGAAGTCCTGATACATGTGACAACATGGATGAACCTGGAAGACATCATGTGGAGTGAAATCAGTCAGACACAAAATGACAAATATTATATGATCCCACTGATTGCAAAAGATTAGGGTGAGCAAACTCAGAGTCAGAATATACAATGTAGGTTACCAAGGGGTGGAGTGGTGTGATAGGGAATGGGAAGTTAAGGTTTAAAACGTACAAGACTCCTATTTGGAATGATGGAAAATGTTTTGGTAATGTATGGTGATGTGGGTACACAACACTGTGAGTGCAATTAACATATATCTGAATATGATTAAAAGGCAAAACGTTAGATTATACATACAGCAAAAGAATACAAATTTTTTTTAAAAATCCATGGAACCACTGTACACAACAGTGAACCCTAAATTACTAGTACAATTATAAAAATGTGCTATCACCAATTTTAACAAATATTCCACACTGATGCAAGTTTTGGTGGTGGGGTTATGTACAGGGATCCTGTATTTTATGCATGATTTTTCTGTAAACCCAAAACTTGGCTAATAAAGAAAAAAAAACCACAAAAAGACCCCACACATTTTTATTCTTTTTAAAATTTTCAAGAACGGATGCCTAGACGTGTTTGCATTTTTTCAGCGAATATTAAGATGACGCGATTGTTTTCCCTTTCCCTTGCTTATGTTTCCGATTTCCGAATGTCGGTTCGGCCTTTGCCTGCAGGAAGAAAAGCCCCTCGTCCTGCTGGGCCGTCCTTTAACGGGATTCGGATCCCGGGCACTTCATCCCGGACTCGGACAGCTAACTCCGAGCCGCTGGCCCTTGCCTCGGGGCCACCGTGCTCTGCTCGCGCCTCCCGTGGGTTTCCGAGTCCCGCGGGGCCGGGACGCGCCCCTCCCCGGGCCCCCAGGCAGGGAACGGCTGTTCCTCGAGCCCCCTCGGCCCCCGCATCCCACGGGGACAGCCCAGCGCGGGCCGAGGAGCGGTCCCCGCACTTTCCCAATTTCCTCCGTGGCGCTTTCCGAGTCACTCTCGGCCATTCGGTTCCATCTGCCTGGTGTTCGAAAGATGGGGACCCGGGCCTGCGGGTCTCCGCGCGCTCGCGGCGCAGACGACGCCCCGGGACCCGCCCACCCTCCGCCGCAGCCCGGGGGGAGGCGAAGGGGCCCGGGCGGGCCAGCGCCCAAGCCCCGGCCCGCCCACCGCCGCCACTGCGCCTGCGCGCGGCCCCGCGCCGGCCCCTCTTGGGCCCTCCCGCCCGCCGTCCTTACCCGGCCCGCCCCGCGCGGCCGCCCCCGGAAGTTGGCTTCCCCGCCTCCGGAGCTGGGCGTCTGGGCCCGAATCTCGAGTCTTGGCAACTGCAGCGCGGACCCGCCCAGCCCGAGCGGCAGGGGGGAGCTGGGCTGCGGCCATGGCTGGGAGCCAGGACATGTTCGACGCCATCGTGATGGCGGACGAGAGGTGGGTGGTGGCCCCGCTCCCCCCGCCCGGCCCTGTCGCCTCTCAGCTGGCCGAGTGCGGGCGGCGGGGTGGGGCGACCGCTCCCGCCTGGCGTCCCGCGGGTGGCGGGAGAGCTCTGAAAGCAGTGCACATGTGTGGGGCTGAGATGCTATTGATTCTTCTTTGCTCCACGCCCACCCGGCCGGCCCCTGGCCCGCACTGGCGGGCGCCACGTGCCCAGCTGCAGCAGCCAGGCCCGCCTCCCGGCTCAGGGGCGGTGCCAAGCATCTGCTCGCCCTGATGACTCTCTTCCTCCAGGGACGCCCCGTCCTCGGATGGGACAGACCCTTGCCATCTGGGAGCTGCCGTTTTTCCTTGTCTCTTAATCGTGGGACATACGGCCGTATTCACGGACATGCCGATAAATGTGTCAGGCGTCATCCCTTTTCCTCCAGAGCCCTGGGGAGCGTTTAGGGCAGTGAAAGGAGGGAGCTGTGAGTTGCTTTGTGGCTGTCTTCCAGTGCCCCGCCCACAGGAGCTGATCAGTAAATGTCAGTTAAGAAAGCGACTGATGTAAACAATAAGTCGCTGACATTTATTGAACACTTATTATAAATCCCATACTGAGCTAAGTGTTCTACCCCAATTGTCTGTTAGCCCTGCTTTTGAGGCAGATCCCATTAACTCCCCTTTCTTAGAGATGGGGAGGCAGGGCTACTCCCCAGGGTCACTGAGCAGATAAACGGGGATGTTCCAAAAAACTTCCTTCTTTGCTGACTGCAGGTTAAAGCAGCGCCATTTCGCTGTTGAGCTCTCAAAGTCAGTGCATTTATCAGACTCAGTGTACTGCAGTCATCCTTTGTTTTACGGTGATCTGATGATGACCTTTCTCTAATGCAAAGTCCTATATGTACTGCAGAATTTTTTGGAGCATTTGATTGCTTTAATATTACTTACAGACCCAGTTTTCCCAAACCTGGTTGCATACCGAATTACCCAGGAGGTTGAAAAGTAGATTCAGGGGCCTTACTTCAGAAGGCAAGGCACTTGAATGTGTATCTTTAAAATTTCCCTGTTCTGGTACTCCTCCAGGTTTGGAAATCACTGATTTAACCCATACTTCTCATTGTAGTAAAGGAGAATTGGGTATTAAAAGGTGCAGTGACTTGCCAGAGGAGAGACTTAGTAAGTGGTAGATCTGGGAATTGAACTCCTGTCTTCTGCTTCTTGAATTCTCTGTTCTTTCTATTATACTTGGCTTTGTTGTCATGGCTCTAGATAATATAAGAGAGAAAAGGGTTTCCATAAAAAGTGCTCTCTCCTGTTGAGTTGAATATACTTCGTCTCTGTCATAGATTTCATGGGGAAGGCTATCAAGAAGGCTATGAAGAAGGCAGTAGTTTGGGTATAATTGAAGGAAGACAATATGGCACATTACATGGAGCCAAGATTGGATCTGAGGTAAGGCAGGATCCGATTGGGAAGGGGTGTGGCTCGAGTGGTTGAGTGCCTGCTTCCCACATGGAGATCCTAGGTTTGGTTCCTGGTGCCTTCTAGAAACAAACAAACAAAATAAACAACAAGCAAACAAATGAAAAAACCAACTCAGGGGAGCTGATGTGGCTCAGTGGTTAAGTGCAAGCTGCGCATTTATGAGGTCCTGGGTTCAATCCCCGGCCCCAGTACCTAAAAAAAATAACAAAAAACCTCATCTTTAAATTAATCTGCTTCATTTTACCATTCAGACTTTACTGCGATGTCCAGTATGATTGCGCCTAAAACTGCAAGGCCTTTGTGTAGGAGTTAATACACTAGATAGGATGTTAGTACAGACCTGACCAAGCATATTGTTGCGTAGATGTAATGAAATCCTCCAGGCTGAAGACTGGTAAAACAAGCCTTTGGGAACCTTCCAGTACATTGGAGTGTCATGATGCTGTCCTGTGCCTTAAGCCAGCTGAATCCTCACCCAAAGAACAAGTGCCCTGTGTTGTGTGTAAATACTCCATTTGTGTTTACATTGCAATTCCCTAAAATCGACACCTTTTCTGGTGCTCTGCCCTTTGTCCTAGGTGGGCCGTCGCTTACGGTTATTAGTTGTAACTGGTCAAGTCTAAGGCAGTCATGACTGTTACATATCTATTGCTGTGAAACAAACCACCACAGAATCGGTGGGCTTCAAACAACAGACTTATTATCTCACAGTTTCTGAGGTCAGGGATCCAGAGCGACTGAGCAGAGTGTTTCTGGCTTAGGGTCTCGTGAGGGTGCCTACTGGACAGGAGCCCTCAGTTCCCACGGGGATGGCTCCAGAGGCCTGCTGGAGTGCCCCTGCGACATAGCCGGCTTCCCCTTCAGAGCTCTGAGAGGCAAGGCAGAAGTGACTGTGCCTTCTACGATCTAGCCTTGGCAGTCACACCATCCCTTCCTCCATATCTTCTTGGTTACACAAAACCATCTTGATGTGGGGTGGCAGGGAACTATACAAGTAGGCGACGCTCACGGGCCCCATCTCCAAGCCTGGCGACCCCACTGATGACTTCACCTCCTAACTTCTACTGCCTGATGCTCAGCAGGTGCTTCCAGAACAAGAAGTATCTCTGCCCTCCGTCCCCACCTTTTGTTTTGGGAGCTTGGTAAATAGCTGTCGTGCAGCTAGCTGCTTGTTGATTTCACTCTTAACTATTTTTTCACTTTGCAGATTGGGTGCTATCAAGGCTTTGCTTTTGCGTGGAAATGTCTCCTCTGCAGCTGTGCCACTGAGAAGGACAGGTAGAGTTGGAGACTTCTTTCTTTTTCAGTATCTGGACCAGGGGTTCTGGGTGTGCAGCTTACTGGGACCTTGCGTCATTAATTTGGCTAAACCTCAGTTTCCTCATCTGTAAAATGGAGATGTGACAATATTGCCAAGCTTGAATGCAGTTAAGAGACTTAAAGGAAATAGAAAGTGCTGGGTAGACTTCAGGCACTCAGTGAGCAGTTACTACTTCTCAA
The DNA here is from genome assembly GCF_030445035.2 of Dasypus novemcinctus. Taxonomy (NCBI): domain Eukaryota; kingdom Metazoa; phylum Chordata; class Mammalia; order Cingulata; family Dasypodidae; genus Dasypus; species Dasypus novemcinctus. Next base: position 5,255,708 of record NC_080682.1, read on the forward strand.
GTTCTCGGGTTCCCCAGCTTCTCCCTGGAGGCTTTAGTGCCCAAGTGACTTTAGATACGCTGTTAATAAAATAATGTTAAAATGGTTGATATTCTCTTGCTTGTCTTTTAAATTGATGATAAACAGATGACAATAAACTTGGCATGACTGAGGTTCAGAAACACCAACTCCCTTGTCACCAGTTATTTAAATGAAAGTCAACTAAGTCTGTTAATGAGATAGTGCATTTAATAAATACCTTGGACTTGCGAGCACTAAGTAACCGTTAGCCGTTACTCTTTGCAGTGTTCCTCTTTTAGCCTTCTTGTACTTTTCTCCCTGAGCATGCCCTATTAGGCCCTTGTGTCCCTGTAGCATCCTCCTTCCTTCTTAAACTGGAAGTGAAGGCCTTCAAATAAAAGGTTCCTGTGTCCTGGCCACTCCGCTGCCCGTGGGAGCTAGTGCCACCCTCTCAGAGTGCCGCGTCCCATAATTCTGCCGCCCGGTGGCTTTGCCTATGGGGGGGTGGGCACGAGGCGCTGCAGCTAACAGCAGGGAAGGGGGCATTTCCCTGGCCACGTGGCTCCCCGTTTTCTTTGGGTATTATGAATTTCTGGGACGTGGTCTGCACCTACCTTTGGAGACAGGACCGAGGGTGCTTTTGCAGCAGAGCGTGGGTGCTTCTGAGGTCGTCGGCCCTTCTGGCTTGTCCATGCCACTGGTCCTCTCCACCTGCCTGGGCGCTTCAGATTTGACCTTACCTTGATGTTAGCAGAGGGGCACTTTGGAGGGTTTCCCTGCATACTCAGAGGGCAGGGCAGGGCAGCTTGAGAGCCGGCTGGGATAGTGGGACAGTGGTGAGAAGCCTGTGCCGCCACTGGGTGGCAGTCAGAGCTGAGCTGGTGCCCGTCCCTGTCCACCAGAGGAGGAGAAGGTGCAGTTTCTCCCCTCCTCCTCCCGCTGCAAAGCCTGCCGACCTGCAGAGAAGTATTCCCTTTGTGTGTGAACAGCCTTGCACCCAGAACCCGGCTAACCCATGCCCCAGAGCAGGGCCCTTCAGACCGTGTGAAGCCGTGGGCCCGTCTGTCTAGCAGATCCAGGAGGAACGGGAGATGGTCGAGGTCCTGCCGGACCCACCCCGTTCCCCCACGCTACCCCGTTCCCCCACCCCACCCACTTTGGACCGCAGCTTGAGCGCCTTTTTCATGGAGCAATGGCTCACAAGAGTTTTAAGTCGGTGCCATTTTTTCAAAAGTGGTGTAAGACTGAGAGAGAATCTTCTGCTTTTTTATTTTTCAAGTGAGGATGTTAAAAGTAAAAACCCCTGCCTTCTGTGTTACCATTTAGTAAAATAATGGGCATTTTAACACCAAAGAAACCCTGGAGAGCAACAGGCCAGACTAAAGGATGGTGCTTTAAATCGAGAGCTGGAGCTTCTTGATAAACTCCATGAGGCGCTGCTGTGTCCCTTTCTCAGAAGCCTGGTAAAACCCAGGGAGCCCAGCCTCGGCGCAGGGCCAACTCTGGGGTCTGGCGGCCTCGCTCTTGTCCCAGCCACGGAGAGGTCTTCATGGCCCGTGGCCTGTGCTCAGTGTGCTGGTGGGGCCGGCCGGGTGTGTTTGGAGGGACGTCGGAGGTGAGCAGGAGAGGAGTGAGCTGCTCTTGCTAAATTGAAACTAGTGAGGTTCTTCAGGTCATGCAGGCTATAGCCGTGTCCCGCAGGGTGGCATGTGCCACCGCTCTCCCCGGAGCCCAGTGCTTGGACGCATCAGGGACCTCGTCTGACCGCTCACCGTCTTGTGTGTCCTTGGTGCCGTAGCTGTCATCGTCCTGGTGCACTGCTCTGCCCTGGCAGACCTTATGGGTCTGAGTGCCTAGAATACCAACTGCTAGTTTGTACTTGGAAGGTCTTGCTTGATTTGAATGACTATTGACTCACTCTAGGGATAAGTCCTGTAAAATGCCCATGAACCTGTCAGTTGAAGACAGCTCGAAGATAACCTAGGGGCATAAAACATAATGATTTTCATGGTAGAGGATGACCATGGCTGACTGTGCCGATACAAGTGTTCTTCTATTACAGGGCGTTAAGAATATGGAGATAAACTGGAAAAACAGAACTATGTAACGTATAGACTATGGTGAACAGTGATAATGTGGTGTTCTTACAGCAGCGGCAAGAAGGTGCCAGCCCTGTGCTGAGGGCCAGTGACGGGGGCTTCCAGGGGTGTGGGGGTTTTCCTTTTAGAGTAAAGAAAACGTTCTGAAATGGACTGAGACAACGACAGCACAACTCCGTGATGAAACCGAGTGTGCTCTCTGGATGGACTACAAGGCAGGGGGCCTTAGAACACGGGAGTCCCTTGGTGAATGCTGGACTGTGGTTAACGGTACAAACATGAGAATGTTCTCTCGTGCACTGTAACAAATATCCTCACATGTTAGTAACAGGATGGTTTGTGGGAAAAATACACCAAATATAAGGTACGGACTATAGATAGCAGTAATATCGTGACATCGTTTGTAACAAACGTGTCATGACATTTGAGGTGGTGGTGGGGAGATGAATGGGAATCCGGTATGATGTGCATGGTCATTTCATTAACTCACAACTCCTCAAAAAAAGGGAAAAGCCCCAATATCCATACCACACTAATGCAGCATTCTAATAATAAGAGTAGCACATGGCAACTATTACTTGCAAATCATTTTTCTGTAAACCCACAACTTCTCCCACTAAAAGAAGAAGAATTCCATTCATCAGACACCTGGAGCGCTCCCGTCTCCTGGGTGGGCAGGTGTGGTTGGAGGGAGGGGAGCTCAGCAGGACCGCCCGTGTGTCACTAGAAAGAGCCCCGCCCCGCCCAGACTGATGAGGCCCCCCCCCCCCCCGTCTGCCGGGCAGGGTGGAAGCCGGCACCTGCCTGTACTGGCTCCAGGCTTTCCTGAGCCGCCCTGATCCTCTGCAGTCCTGGGAGGCAGCTGTTACTCTCCCCATTTTACAGATGAGCACACTGAGGCTCAGAGGAGGTAGGTAGCTGGGGGCCTCGCCAGCGGCCTCGTGCAAGGGGCCCGGCTCCTGGCACGGGCTCATCCTGCAGAACGGCGCTGCCTCTCCCGGCACAGCACTCGGTCTCCCCTGGCAGTGGAACCGAGTCACACTCTGCGGGCTGGCTCCTGCCCTTTGGAGGAAGGGGGCTTCCTGGTTTGTAGCTAAACTCCCAAAGGCTGTGAGCAGGGAGTGTAGTCCTGGCAAACCCCCAGATCCAGAGCTGGCTTGCTCCTGCCCCAGCCCCGCTCCCGCTGCCTCCTTCAGTTTCCACATCAGGGGCCTGAGAGCTGGTGGCTGCCGTGCTCGTCCTGGGAGGCCGCAGGCGCCCAGCCCCGGGGCTGTGGATGGAGCCTGCCTGCACTAGGGCCACCTTCGATGCTGGGGCTGGCTGTGGACAAGCGCACGTTGCTCAGTGGATAAGCACTTCTCGGCGCAGTGAGCACAGCGAATCACTGGCTTAGGAACCACGGCACCCGTGGCTGTTAACGCGGTCGGCGTGGGTGTTGCACAGGCGGGGCCCGCCGTGTGCGGAGGACTAACGTCTTTGTTCCTGTGCTTCCAGCAGGAAGATGAAGGCCTTGGAATCCTTGATTGGGATGCTTGAGAAATTCCCTTACGGCGATCCTACTTACCACAAGCTGCTCGAAGACTTAGACCGAATCCGAGGGAAATTTAAGCAGGTGGGCGTGCTGGTTTGTGCCCCCCGAGGCAGAGCTGCCGCTCCCTTGGGGTTGCTGTCCTCAGGTCCCTCCAGCTGCGGGCACCGCGTCAGCGTCTAGGCACGAGTAAGGCTTGTGCCCCGTGGGTGGGGTTAGCACAGGAGACCAGAAGCGCTGCCGCTAGGTTATGTGCCAATTTGTGAGTAGAAGTACGCAAGATTTTAAAATATCGTCTTCTTTTTCCTCCTTTGTGTTTTTCAGCTTTGTTCATTACTCAACGTTCAGCCGGACTTTAAAATGAGCACGGAAGGTTCTGGACTTACATTTTGAGGATGACGGATGAACAAAGACACAACATCGAGGAACTGAGCCATATGCTTAGGTGTTAAAAAATGTGATTAAAGGCAAAGCAGTGCGGGGGCATCCGTGGTTCTGCAGGGGGGCTCCCGCTGGGCCCAGGAAGGGGCTTCCTTCCATGAGGTTCTCGGCCTGTGTTGCCCCGTCCCCTCGGGGCCTCTTGACACAAGCCGCTCATTTCCTGGCCGTGTCTGCACTGCTGGTCCACGCTGTTGCCTTGCTGGCCCTTCCAGCAGGGCAGGCCTGGCTGGTTCTAGACGGGCAAGGGTCTGGGAAGGACTGCCACCCAGGCTGGGCTTAGCACTCGGGGTCAGTGTTTTCAGAAATGAGAGCGATGGAGTGAGCCCCCGGGAAGTCGGGAGGGCTGCTGGGACTCGGGCTGCACCTCCCTCTGAGCCAGGCGCTGTGTGCTCCCCAGGCCTGATTCCATCCCTTCAGTAGCAATAGCCGTGGACTGTTTCTGTCCTGAAGATGAGAAGCTGACCCAGGCATCGACTGGCCTGAGGGCCCAGCTGCCGAGCTGGCGTCTGTGGTCCCCACGCCCCCTTGTCTAGCTACCCCGATGTGCCACCACCTCTGGAAACGTACAGGTCGGTGTATGCAGAGCTGGGGCTGGTTTATAGAGGACGCGGGCGGCCGGTCCCGGGGCAGCCTTCCAGTCCTCCGGGTGGGTTTTGCAGCATTACACCAGATGCCACTGAATGAACTCTTGAGGCTGACCGCATGGTGTGTGGATCTGTCTCAATAAAATAGTTTTTAAAAAGCAGTTAAAGGGAAAATACTCTGAAACAGGCTCGACGCTAGGCCACTGTTAGGTATGCAGAAGCTTTCGGGGCCTGGTGTTTGGGTTACGGCTCTTAGACATGAGGCCAGATGCACAGGGGGCTCATCCGGTCCTCGGGGAGCTCCGGGGTCGCACACATGCGCCCCTCCTGAGGGCGTGCCCAGGGAGACGGGCGAGTCCTGGCCGCCCCTGCTCGGAGGGCAGGTCTGGAAGCCGTGAGCGACGGGACCAGGGGATCGCCTGGGCTCCACACTGGCTGATGTTTTGAAGTCCTCCCAGCATGTCATGGGGGTGCCTGTGGGTTGGGACGCTCCCCCTCGGGCCCTAGAACCGGCTGTGAGCTGAGCGGCTGAGAATCACTGCCAAGGTCGGAACCACCGGCGTTTTCTTCTGTCGCCTTCAGTGGACTTCCAGGTGTGCCGGAGAAGAGGAGCGCAGACGCTTACACGTTTTGAAGGACAGGCCTCGGGCGTATCCTCCCGACCCCTCTGGGTGGGTGTGCCCCCCTCAGCCCCAGGGCCTGGCATGCCGCCTTCAGTTGCGACTCCCTGCTGAGTGGCTGGTGAGTGCGGGGCTCCAGCATCACGGTGGATGCACAGGGCGTTGCTCTTGTGTGTCTTGGTAGGCTTCTGTTTTCTAAGTTCTCTGCAATGAGGATGTCTTATTTTTGTAACTGGAGAACAAAATAAATCACATTTTATAGCAGAAGCCTGGGACTCTTACCAGGATGCCACGTCCGACCACTGCTCTCCTCACTCCAGCATGTCGAGAGGAAGGGACGTGTCCTGGCCCCCACCCCCACTCTGGCACGTTTCTGCCCACGTGGCTCCTGGCAAGGTGCCGGGCCCCTTGCTGTTAGAGGAGGCTTCCTGCTGGCCTGGCCCCAGCCACTGAGGGCAGCGTGGCCCGCGGCCACTGCACCCCACTCCTGGCCGACACTGAACCTCGTGCATGTGGTCCGCTGGTCTTGTGCCCCTCCTGAGGGCACCCCCACCCCAGTTACCCTGGTCACGAATGAACGACGCGACGAGCTGGTTTGTGACTCGGGACAAGGCCTGGAGCTGTGATGACTGAGGAGGAAAGCTGGGCGCCGTGCACAAAGGTTTGTCTACAGGCGAGGAACCCATTCCAGCGCTCAAGAGGGGCGGGGCCTGCCTCCGCCACAGCGAGGAGGCTCATCTGGGCCCGTCTCATCCGTTTCCCAAGAGCAAAAGTCAACTCCTGGCTCAGAAACTTCCAGAGCTCTCTTTCTCCCCTGGCATTGCCAGGCTGCCCTCGGGTCCCCGTTCGTTTCCAGGCACGCTGGGCGATGGGCACAGGTGCCAGGTTGCGGCCTCAGCTGATGCTGAGGGGAGAGGCGGTCCTGGTTCCGGCCGGTTTCTGCCCGCCGGGGGAACCTGTCGAACCAGGGGCTGGCGAAGGGCACTGCAGCCGCCCTTTGGCAGGATTTATTGAACACCTGCTGTTTGCAGCGGGTGTGCCCCTGAAGCAGGGCGTGCGCTTCAAGAGCACGGGCAGGCCCCTTCCCTGCAGAAAGGGTACTGGGCCCCCGCCCCGGACCCCATGCGCACCGGGCAGGAGGCTTCCCCGCGGGGTTTGCTCCGCTCCCCCGATCTGGCTGCTGCTGAGGTGGGGGGCAAGGCACGGGCACTGTGGGAGGAGGCTGCTGAGTCGAGGCCTGGGCAGCCCCCTCCCCAACAAGCTGCTGCCTTCTGGGGGCCTGGGGCTGGCTCTGCCGGCCAAGGCGGGAAAAGGGCCGTTGCCTGGGTGCCCCTCCCGGCGGGCGCTGTCACCCTCCCATCTCAGGTCTGGGGAGATGGGTGTGGCCAGGCAGCCTCTCCCAAGTCCACGGCTGCGCTGCTCCTGACTGCGGTGGAGCAGGGCGGGCCAGGGGCTCCATCTGCCCCCCCGCCGGGCAGTGGTGCCACGCAGATGGGTCACTGGCTGACCCCGAGGGCTCCTCACTGAGCAAGCCCTAGACGTGGGCTTTGCTGGCAGCCCCCACTGTTTAGCTCGGTAATGCGTGTTCAATCTCAGGACGCCCGCGGGCTCCAGCAGCCAAGAGCCTTTGAAAAGGAGCATCTGCAAACCTCCAGCAAACTCAAACAAGAAGGGCCACGATTGGCTCTTGGGGTAGCTGACAGCAGACTTCAGGACAGGCTGGGTCCAGCAGCTTGTTCTGAGCCCCCCGTCTCTCCCCTGCTCTCCCAGGGCAGCAGGTGGGCTGGCCAGTCCCCCGCTCAGGCTCCACTGCCCAGGCGCCTCGGGAAGAGGGGAGCGCGCTCCCTTCCAGAAGCTCCAGCAAACACGTCCTCGAGCCTCGTTGGCCCTGGTTAGATTTCACCCCGTCCTTGAACCTGCCACTCTCGCCAGGGGCTTGGGACATGTTGTCTGGTTCGAGTTAATCAGGGCCTGTGTCCCAAGCCAGAGTTGGGAAGGATGGTTCCCCCAGAGCAAAATCCAGGTGCTGTCAACACCAGGAGAAAACCAAGGCCCGTCCTCATTAGGAGGAATTGAGATTGGGCGGTGGCCTTCGGGCACCTCTGGGCTCAGACTTGGTGCATTTCCTGTTCCCAGCTCATTCTTGAAGACCTCGTGCCCTTTCTTCTCTGGGAGGTGGTGGAGCCGAACAGCAGGAGTGCAGGCTTGGGAGGCCCCACCCTGGCCTCCCGTGCTGGCTCAGGCAGTTCCTGGCAGTGGGATCCTGGCTCAGTTACCTCTTCTCTCTGGGTCTCTGTTTACTCCTCTAAACAGGGGGCAGCCAGATCTGGCCCACGCTTGTTTCTCTAAATAAAGTTTTATTGGCACAGAGTCACACTCGTTCCTTTACACATTGTGGCCACTTTGTGGATTGAGTAGCTGCACAGAAGCCATTTGGCTTCAAAACCTGCAATAGGGAAGTGGACTCGGCCCAATGGATAGGGTGTCTGTCTACCATACAGGAGGCCCCCCGTGCTGCAGGCCTGGGGGTCCCAGGGGGCAGGGGCTGTGGGAGCGGATTAGGGTGCTGCGCTGTCCTGCCTCTGCCCGCCCGGTCGCTCCATAAGGGAGATGACGGGGATGCTGGAGCTCTGTGAGCAGAGGCAGGGCCGGCGCGGGACGCCCACTGCTTGCCCCCGCCCGCGACTGCTTTGTCAACAAGAAGGTATCTGGGGAAGTGGGTTTGGCTCAACGGATAGGGCGTCCGCCTACCACATGGGAGTTCAGGGTTCAAACCCAGGGCCTCCTGACCCGTGTGGAGCCGGCCCAAGCGCAGTGCTGATGTGTGCAAGGAGTGCCCTGCCACGCAGGGGTGTCCCGACATGCAAGGAGTGCACCCTGTAAGGAGAGCTGCCCCACGCAATAAAAGTGCAGCCTGCCCAGGAGTGGGGCCACACACATGAAAGCTGACGCAGCAAGATGACAACAAAAAGAGACAGATTCCCAGGGCCACTGACAAGAATGCAAGTGGGCACAGAAGAACACACAGCGAATGGACACAGAGAGCAGACAACGGGGGGGTGGGGGTAGGGTAGGGGGGCGAGGAAGGGGAGAGAAATTTTTAAAAAATCTTAAAAAAAAATGGTATCTGGGGGGCGCGGGGTGATCTCCGTCACCACAGGCGGGAGAGCCTGAGAGCCGGGCCCCTCAGCGCCGGGTCCCTGGACAGCGGGCAGCGGTGCGGTGGGCTCAGGCAGCCCCAGTGAGGACCTGGTGCCGCTTCCTGGGGGCTCCCCGGGTGCTGCTTCGTGAAGGTCTCGGGAGGGCTTGAGGGTGCCTGGGTGCGCGGCCTGCCCGTTTCTCCTTGGCTGCCCTCCGAAGGGCGGGTGCTGCGCACCTCAGTGCCCAGTTCCCCCAGTCCCCCCTGCTAGGTCCTGCTCATCCTTCCCGAGAGGGCGCAGAACCCGCGCTGCCGGCGGCACCCGCCGCTGGCACTGAGACCCGGCTGCCTGGACCCTCCTCAGACCAGCGGGCCGGCCCCGTGCCCCAGGCCAGGCTGGGCCATCCCCTGCCACTCAGCCATGCCAGGCCTCTTGGAGCCCACCAGGGAGACTCCTGCCCACCCAGCGCCCACTGCCTCGGCACCCAGAGAAGAAGGCGCTCAGCCCGGCGGCAGGGGCGGGGGTTGGAGGGAGCGGCAGGGACGCCCCAGAGAGGCCCTGGGCGCCGAGGAACCAGCAGAAACGGAGGCCAGTGCCGCTGTGGGCCTGTGCAGCGGCAGGGGGAAAGGACTGGAAGCTTGGGATGGCCGCGAGGCTGGGAGGGACGCCGGGGAAGGGACCCTGGCCTCCAGCCTGGAGGAGAGAGGCAGCCCCTGGAGGGTCCTGGGCGGGGGAGGAGGGTGGGTGGGCGGCGTGGATGCAGGGAGACTGGCCCGGGTTGGGTCCTCGGAGCGGCCGCGAGGCGGGGGGCCGGGGCGGCAGCGGGAGCGCGCTCAGGGGCTCCCCCATCACCAGCCCCGGCACCGCTTGCCTCCTGAGTCCTCCCTGGCGCTTCCAGTCGGGGACTCCCGTGTGCCCAGGGCCCCGCCTCTGGCAGCCCGCCCTGCCCTTGGTGTGCCCAGAGGCTCAGCGTTCCCTCCGCCCTGCTCCCCCGTCCCGAAGCCCCCCCTCTGCCCTACGTCACACTCTGTCTCCAAGTCAATGCATTTCTGCCTTTCGACAGTGTCGCTGCCATCGGGCTACAAACAGATGGTGTCTCCCACCTTAAGGAATTTAGAACCCTTCACCCGCTAACATGGCTGTTGTCAAAGAGTTAAAAACAGACCCTGGGAGGCCGTGGAGGGCGTGGAACACTCCCGCATTGTTGGCGGGAATATGAAGTGGGGCAGCCGCCTTGGAAGAGAGTTCGTTGGTTTCTCAGGAAGTTAAATGTAGAATTACCATATAACCCGTCAGTCCCACTCCTGGGTATATTTCCAGCAGAACGGAACGCCGGGGTTCAAGCGGATGATTGCACACCGGCGTGCATCGCAGCATTATTCACAACAGCCGAAAGGTGGAGGCAGCCCAAGTGCCTGTCCACAGATGAATGGAAAACCCAAATGTGTCTGTCCACGTGATGGAACACTATACAGCCACTAAAAAAGCATGAAGCTCTGACACACGCTACGTGGATGAACCCTGAAGACACGGTGCGTGAACTAAGTCAGACACAAGAGGACGTTGTCTGGCTCCGCTTGTGTGAAATACCTTGAATGCGCACGGCTGTGGAGTACAGGTTCCGGCGGGTGGGGAGTTCAGGCATGGCCGGGGCAGAGCCTCTGTGGGGTCATGGACAGGGGAAAGGGTGGCGTGACGTTGTGAGGGTGAGCAGTCCCCCTGAATTACGTGCTTGGGAGAGGCTAGGGGGGAGTGTTTAGGTTGCATAGCTGTTTCCACAAGTGAAAAGAGAGCGTGGACTAGAGAGGCAACGACAGTGAGGTACAAAGCTGGTCCTAGACTGGATCTGATCATGGGAGGGGAAATGCCCGAGTGGACATTATTGGGACAACTGGGAAAATCTTTATGTCGGTGTTGAAGCTCTTGAACTTGACGACCGTACAGCAGGGGGTTGCACGCGTGAGTGTCCTCCTCCTTCGGAAGTGTCCCGGGCAGTAGGACGTATTCAAGGAGCATGATGTCTAAAACCTACTCTCAAATGTTTAGAGTGTAGAGAGACCGGTACCTAGAGAGGACGCTGTCACAGGCGCGGCACAATGTTAAAACTGGCGGATCTGGGCATGGGGGGCAGGCCTGTTTGAGTTCTCTATACGGGTCTTGTATGACTTTTGCAGCTGTCCTGCAACTTTGAAATTATTTCAAAACAAAAAGTTAAAAAAAATTAAGAACAAAAAGCCTGCTCCCTGAGCCTAAAGTTGTTCTACCTATAGCCTCACAGGTCTGTCCCCCATTTAAAGAAAATGGCGATCCCCTCGCCCCTCAGCCCCCCTGGCCGAAGAACCCCATGTGGGCAGACTGCCATTCCGGGCACCCCAGAGCCCCTCTTCCAGGTGCAGCCCTGGTCGTCGTCACAGCATCCTGCACAGCTGCGACCACTGGCAACTGATGACCTCGCCCTGCCCCCCTGCCCCCAGCCCTGAACGTGGGGACACAGAGGCGGGCCTGCCTGCAGGGCTCTCACCAGCCAGCAGGGCTCTCTCGCAGGACCCCTGAGCACCTGCTGGGCCCCCCGAGGGGCAAGACCCCCCCCACACACACACTCTAGCCCCCAACCTGGAGCGGCCAGAGCCATCCCCCTCCACGTTCCAGCCTCCAGGACCTGCAGGCACCCCCCCTCCCCGAGAGCCGACACAACACACTGCTCTTGTCTCACCCACGTGGCCACCAGAGGCGTCTCCGGAGCAGGGCACCCAGAGGGTGCCTCAAAGGCTAAGGTGCTGTCCTGCAGGCTGAGGACCAACCAGCCTCGAGGTGCCGACAGGAAACCCAAGGCCCCGGGAGAGGCCCAGGGCTGGGAGCGCACCGGGGCCCCGGTCTGCTGCCACCTGCCCAGGCCGCTGACCACTGCCCTGCACCCTGGGGCCCGGAAACCAGCTCAGCTGCGTGCACCTGATGTCAGGCGAGCGTCATAAAGCAAGCGTCACAAGAGTGACACGAGGCCTCCCAGGTCGCCAGCCCTGTCCCGTGGCCCTCACCGATTTGGCCACGCACCAGGGTTGTGATTCACCCAGAGCAAACAGCAGCTTATGCCAGCAGGGATTCGCCAACGCTCGCTCTGTTTATTCTTCTATCTGCAAATAACGCCCCTCCGGGAGGGGGGCAACCGGTGAAAGTAGGGGCAGGTGGGTGGGGCTGCTTGTGGCACGGAGGTCAGAGCTGTTCTCACGTGGCTGAGGTGGGCTCACCCGTTCCAATCTCTTCTGATCACCTGCCAGGGGTCCAAGTGGTCCCCTCTTTGTCCCCCCATGCACCAGGGACATCAGGTGGTTCTCAGAGCAGTTCTCAGCCAGTGATCCCCCTCCCCCTCCCTAGGGGTGTCTGGGGATGGCGGAGACCCTCCTGGTCCTCCCAGCGGAGGAGGGAACTTGTGCCCAGGGGGCGGAGGCCAGGGGCGCCACTCGACAAGAGACAAGACAGAGCCGCTGCACTGGGGTTTTAACTGATTTTATTCTAGACTTTCCACGTTTTGTTTTCTGCTGGAAACATGCCGGTGACCGGTCCGTGGCGGGGAGCAGCGCCCATCGGGGCCCGGCAGCACCACCGGCGCCCACGCCAGACGCCCAGCCCCGCCGCCCGCTGCGGCCTCGCCCTGCCCCACTGCCCCGCAAGGCTCCCGTTTGGTTTGGACGTAGATACCGCAGCTGCAATGGTTATGAGGTAAGCACATGCAGAGCTCCTGGGGTGGGGGCGCCCCGGGCCCGCCGACGGCCCCCCTGGGCGCACAGGCGGTGCCCATCCTCGGGTGCGGCAGTGCAGCCAGCCGCCTGGAGCTTCAGAGTGTCTGTAAGTTAGCGCTATGCTATAGTGAACGAAACAGAGCACCGGGGCATCAAGGGGTGACAGCGCCCCGAGTTTAACAGAGTCCGGAAGAGCCCAACCGTCCCGATGACCGAGTCCCAAGGATACAGCACCAGGGTGGCGCGCCAAGACGCACGGGGTACGTCACAATGCAACTTTCGCGGCCAACTGCAAAGATCGATACAGCTTTGATGACGAGTGTGATGAGAAACCTCAGATCAGATTCCAAGGGGACAGAGGCGGGGAGAAGGCGACGTCCGCCGAAGCAGGAGGCCACGGGCCAGCGGAACTGACCCCCCCGGACCTACGTACACGCGGCTAAGTGAAGCATGAGGTATTGTGAAACAGGAGCCTTTTTGGAATAGAGCAGTAATCACATTAAGTCAAAATTGATCACATTAAAAAAAAAGAATCTACACACAAAAATTGGCATCCGTAATACAATTTCCTATGAGAAAATTAAAATCCTAGAACATGGCAGTAATATGACATTGTAAAACAAAACAAAAAAACTGATCCTCCAATAGCAGCAAAACAAGGTGAAACAGAGAAGCGTGTGAATTTGTCTCCAAACCGTGCCGGGAAATCATAGATAGCAGCGCAGTAAGAAAACCAAGCGGCAGCCTGCCTTTCCACGTGGTCACCTGCCAGCAGCGATCCTGCTCTGCTTGCCCACACCTGCACGTGCTCTCTCCCACCCTCAGCGCTCTCGTCACTTCCCTTCAACACTTCCTAAATGATCATCACAAAAAAGTACTGAGCCGAGATGTGCAAATTGTCTACTTGTGGCTGAATTTCTCTCCAACAGGAGGGGGGCAGGGGATGAGAACCTCAGAACTGAACTTGTTTTAAGTACTAACTTCCCACGGAACTGATGTCTTTGAGAAATGCCCAACAGGGCCAAATCCATGTCTTGGTGTGGTTTTCCTTACTTTTGTTCTCTTCCTGGTCTATAAGGAAGGACCCATCTTTTACAAAACCACGTCAAATCTGCAACGTCAAGGCAGAAAGGTTTCTGTGTTTTTCCATCAAGGGGAGACTGCATTACTTTATTAATCATACTGGCCTTATGAACTTCCTCGGCAATAAATATTCTTTTCAGCCTTAACTATAAATTATATATTTTTAGTGTTTAAAACCTTCAGGTGTAAAACATCTAAAGTTAATCCTTAAACTACGTGTTGTCTAGGTCAACCTTGAAGGCACTACTTTCAAACATGAGTTGGCACCAAAGATTTCTAAATTTCGGCTTTTCTACGGGAAAGGAAAGGAACAGATCCTGGCAATGTGGGAATGCAAATTTTTCTCTCTTTAATGGAACACAGCCTTCAAAATTATCCCCTTCCACTAACACCGTACTGACATGTCCTTGACTTTGCCATCCTCCTTGCACCCAATTATGTAACTATTCCCAAACCATTCCATTAAAAAAAACAACTGTCCTTTCCCCACCCTCCCAGGAGATAAGCAAAGACATTTCCTAGAACTACTATTAGACTGAAAGTGCTTTGAAATGGAATGGTTTTAGAATATTGAGGGAAATTTTTTAAAAAAGGAGCTATGGAATTAACTCAGATGTAAGCAGGCTGCAAGTCTGTTTTGGGTGAAAAACCAGCGTTTCATAAGCAGGTTAACTACAAAAATAGGAAGATTATAAAAATAGAATATATTACGTTGCTATTCTATTTCTCTTTCTAGTAGCGTGTGGTGGGGGAGCTGGCTTTTCCCAGCGCCAGGGCGCCGTCAAGCGTTCACGGGCCTAAGGATGCACTTGCGACGATGACAAACGCTACGCCGCCCGCATCGGGGCTCACAGCAGCCATTGCTAAGGGGAAGAGGTTACACGCCTACCTACAAAAATAAAAAAAGCAAGAACAAATGAATTATAAAGTGGCTACATGCACAAGCAAGCAAGATACACAGATTCTACAACAGTGTTAAAGCCTTGCTTTTTAGGGAAAGCACAAGAATATGATTTTCTATCTATAACACTCTTCTACTTTAAAAATGGTGTGTTGCATTTTTCTATTTTTTTTCAATGTTTTTATGCTTTTTTTTTTTTAAAAAAAACAACAGCCACACAATCAAATCTAATCTAATCCTCCCCTGCAGAGGCTTCCTTTGTGTTAATGCTTATTCTACTCTAACAACACGGAGGCACAAACATTAATATAAAAACTAGTTGATTATTGGGGTATAAAATCCTCTATTTCTGTAGCACAACCCCCACCCCCCCCAACTTCGCGTTATGCAAAGACTATTTTTTTTTTCTTTTTTTTTTTCCTACAGTTTTCTGGGGGTAATTTTTCTCTTTTGCTTATTAAGTCATAGATGGAAGGGACAAAGAGCAAAGGAAAAAACAAGAGGGATGACGCTTTCCCTTCTGGGAGGAAAGTGTCCCCGGCACGGCACGGTCTGGCCTGGCCGGGGAGCACCGGGCAGACTCCTTTCCCGGGGGCGGGGGCGCCCCCGTCGTCGTCGCGGTGCTGGTCGCTGCTCTGCGGACCAGCGGGGGCGGCGCCCAGCGGGCGCCCTCAGATGCTCACGTCGCGCACGTCGGTGGGTGTGCAGGACAAGTCCACCTCCTCCTGCTCCTCCTCCTCCTCCTCCTCCTCCGCGGCCTTGGGGTCCAAGCTCTGGCGCGCCTGGCGCAGGCTCGACTCGAGCAGGGCCTCGATCTGCTCCTGGCAGGCGCGGAGGCAGTCCTGGGCGAGACAGGGGCAGGGGGCGCAGAGGCGGGCATGAGGGGGCGCCAGCCGCCGGGAAGGGTTCTGTAAGAGCAAGGTGAACCCGAAGCCCGCCCCTCACACCTGGCGACGGAAGATGTGGGGGCTGCTCCCCCAAACCCAGGGGTGCCCCCCACCAGCCCCCAGCCCTGGACCAAAGGCCTGCCTGCCACCTGTCGAGTGCCAGCCGCCTACCCCGCGTCTCCACGGCCTGTCCCGGTCCCCGGACGCGCCCTGGTCTCCACCACCCCGCCCAGGCCTGGAAGCCCCCGGCATCAGCCTCTTCCCGCCGCTACCCTGCCACGGCTACAGCGCCCACGTCCACCACCAGACCGGCTGGCATGGAGAACGGACGCTCAGGAGACAGAAGGCGCTGGAAATGCCACCTCACTGGGCTCAGGCTCCTGGAGCAAGGTCTCCTTTTGGTAGAGACCACACTGCATTTCCAGTGGGGTCCCAGCACCTAGGGGCTTCCGTCTGAGCCCACGAGGGGCGGCCTGAGCTCCTGCTAGACCCCAGCAGGGCCCACTGAGCTCCCAAGTGGACGGGCTGAAGAGACCCTGCATGGCCCAGGCCAGGGGGGGCAGCCGTGCGAATCCGTGGAGTGGCCCTGGGCCTTCGGGGAGCCCTTCCCGATGTTTTAACTAGATGACACAGCAGGTGAAGGCAGGGCACGCGTCTCCCTTTTATGGATAAGGAAACGGGGCCCAGACCGATGCCACCCGAGTCCCAAGGTCTGGCATCCTCTGTACCTGCAGTACCCAGCAACGGCCGTTTACTGGCGCCCCCACAGGCCAGTGGCTTTGCCCGGTGAGACCCGGGCTCCAGGGCCCGTCCTGTCATTTGCCCCCACTCCGCCCGGGAAGGCACCTGGTGGCCGACTCCCTCACAGCCCACAGGCTCAGCAAGACTTCCAGGGCCTCTGGGTGAGAACGCAGCACCCTCTCCCTCTGCCAAAGATGACCACCGAGGGTGAGCCCTTGGTGGGGAGCATGCCCGAAAGGTGACCGGAGGTCAGGCTGTGCGCCCCGGGCAGGTGGACGCAGCCGGGGCCCGGCGGGCTCCAGGAAGTCCTGACACCCAGCAGGGGACACCCACCCACGCGAGGGAAGGAAGATGCGCTGGCGACCAAAGCAGTGGCCGCCGCAGGCTTTTCTGAGTCTGGGCTCAGCTCCCGCCCTCACCGGAGACCCAGGCAAACCAAACCGACTTCAGCCTCAGTTCATCTTGTGCCCGCGTGCCAGCTGCGCGGCACTGTGCTTCAGATCTGACGAAGACAGAACCTCCTGGAAACGGGGACGGTGCGGTAATTTTCTGGCGCTGTCTCTAGACAGCACGTTGCCCAGGCTGTGGTGCCAGCACCCTACCCTTTGCGGGGGAGACCAACGGTTGGCTCAGGTGCAGAGTTTGGAATCCAACGCCACCCAGAAATGCCTTGGGACCGAGGGCGCGTCTCCAGGACCACTTCCTTGCTGGGCTCGGCCAGGCTCGGCAGCGTCTCCAAGCACAAAGTTGCAGGAAGCTGACCCCCAGCAGCCCGGCAAGGACGGGGCACCCCTCACCCTGGCACTCAGTTGGGCCACCCTCTCCCCAAACCCTGAGCCTAGGCATGGGGGGGGTCCCCACTTCCAGGGGCTGTACCAGAACCCTGAGCAGCTGAGCGCGCCCTCCACCCTCGACAGAGCTCCCCCTTTCCTTCCCTGGAATTCCAGCTGGGACCCCCGCCCAGGTGCTCTGGGCTAGACCACCGCAGGGTGGCCTCAGCAGGCCTCCCCACCCCCCAACCTGAGCCCCCAAGTCAGTCCTGAGGCTGACCCCTGACCCCCCAACCTCTGCGGGCTAATTTGGTAAAATGCCATAAACGCTTGTAATTGTCATTTTAATCCTGTCTTTTAAAAAAGGGAAGAATGGAGAGTAAGACAATGGCATTTGGAAGAGGAGCCGGGGCCTGGGGGGCTGGCGGGCAGCAGCCTCTCAAGGGCGGCCTGTAAAAAGCAAGGTTGTCTATTTGACTCATTGCAGGGCCCCTCGAGACCTCACAGGAGCCCTCTGAAAGCCTCTATTTACTGACCATCCACATTGTCACCCAAACAAAGCTCACCCAGCCCGACTCCACACACCATTAGGACATGGACCAGTGACCCAGGGGAGGGTCTGTGGCCCGCCTGCTCCGCCAGCCCCAGGGGGACGTGAGAATCCCGTTTCCAGAGGCGCCCCCCGTAGGAGTGGACAAGGACTAGCCCCCCAATGCCCCCCCATTTCCCCGGGTCGGGAGCAGTCACCTCTGGGGGGACGATCTGCAGACAGGGATGGCCACTTACGGGGTCACACTTGATCACTTTGGAGAGGAAGTGAGCGAGGCAGTGGTAGGACAGGGAGCCGCCGGCGCTTTCCAGGTGCAGGCCCTGCACGGCGGCCACCACGCTGCCCGCAGCCACCATGGAGGGTGGGTTGGAAATGAACTTGACGTCTGTGGGCAGAGAGAACGGGCAATGTGGGTGGGTGGGGGAGACGGTGCATGTGGATGTGGGAGATGCCCCCTGAACCCTCGTGGGGCGTGGGTACCGCCCAGCACAGCTGCTGATCAGGCCCCCTCCCAGCGCTGGCCAGGCCTGGGACAGCGGCTCGGGGGACAACGGAGGCGCACGTCAGTTTGCACCCATCTGAGGCTCCCTGCACATTCCCAGCCTTGATGCTGGGAAGGGCGGTAGCTGGGGGCTTCAGCATTTACACGTAACAGCGTAAACCCCTTCAGCCTCAGCAGAGCAAATTCAAGCAGCCAGGGGACCTGGGCACCCGGGGCGGGGTGGGGGGCTGGGGACAGGGCAGGGGGACCTCACACTGAATGAGACCATAGAAGAGAGCGCCCTTTTCAGTGGGCCTTTGTCCGGCCCTCAGCTCACAGGACTGCCGCCCTACTGGCTGGCGCAAGGCCTCTTCTGGGCCATGGACACCACAATTTCAGTGACTCAGTGTCTCCCCCAAATTAGGGACGGATGCTTGGCTACTATACAGACACCTCTGGAAGGCTGGACCAGCCAGGGGCACAGCCAGCCGGAAAATGGGGCTTCACGGCGGTGCAGCGGCTGCTCCCGCCCAGCCTGACTCGGCCCCCTGCAGCCAAGGGCCCTGGCTCAGGCCTCTCCCCTCTCAGGTGGCTTCCCAGGGACCCTCTGGCACAGCCCTCCCCTGGGCACCTCTGTATGTAAAAGCCTGAAATGGTAAAGCTCCACCAGGTGCCTACCCCTCCCCCAAGCCTCCCCGCGGGAGCCATCAACATGCCTGCTCCCCGACACAGGGACACCCCAAAACCACCAGCGTGGGGTGAAGACCCCCAGCTAATTAGTGGTCAGGACCACCTACCCTTTCTCCAAGGGCTGTAAGCAGACGTGCAGCCCGCCTCGCCCCTCGTCCTGGAGGTGGACAAGTGGAAAGGACTCTTAGACGGAGAGGCCACAGCCACCACCCCAGGCTAGCACCCTGGATTGCCTTTTTGTCGCCCTCCACAAGGAATCCTGGTGGCGGGGGGCAGGAATCCCAGCATTTAATCAGGGCCCTCCCTGGGCTGCAGCTGGAAGCCCCCCAAGAGTGTGGCATCTTTGTCAGGCGTCTGCAGCCCTGCCAAGGGCCCAGGAACGGGGGCTCGGGCGGGAGCACAGGGAGGTGTCCCTGTCATGTAGCCCCAGAGAATGGACAACCTGGGCCTGGCTAAGGGGTGCTGGGAAGGGCAGGTGTCCTGATGGGGAGACAAAGCCGGCTTCCGGGCATGCCCCCGAGGACGCCAGGTGGCCTCTAACAGGAACAATTCCCCCCGGGCGAGCCAGGGCCACGTGACACCACGCCGGCGGGCAGCCACAGACCGGTGTGTACTGACCCTGGGGGGACACCGGGACCCCATCCCCCTCGTCCTCTGGCCGCAGCAGCAGGGGAAGGGGCTCACCAGCGGGGGGCGCCGTGCCGACCCGCGCCAAGGGGTTGGGCCCAAGTGTGCGCTCACTGCCAACGGCGCAGGGGACAGTGTGTCGCCCCTCCCTAACCCAGCGCAGGACCAGGCTCTGCGCGCGCGTGCACACGCAGCAGCCGAGAGCCCGTGGGCGGGCGCTGCGGAGAGCACCCCAAGACCGCGCCCTGGCGCCTCGAGACGGCACAGTCCTCTTCCCGGAGCATGGCAGCTGTCATGAGGGCACAGATGGGGCTTTGGCGGGAGCAGGGCCCCAGCGGGCGCCCTTCCCCCCCAGGCCCACCCTGGAGTTAACATCGCGGCTGGAAACGCTGGGCACCCCCGATGGACTGGAGCCGCGGCTGCCCCTGGGCTGGGCCGGGGGTGCTGGCCACTTAGACAACACACCAGGAGATGGGGCGGCTGTACCGCCAGCAGCTGAGCGCCCCATCTCAGCCCGCTGGCACCCTCCGAACCCCGTGCACCCCCCCAATTGCAACCCCCCGCCTCTGGCGGGGTAGGGCAGCCGCCTCCCAGGGGTCGCAGGGGGCTCCAGGCCCAGCAGTGCCCTCCTGGGCGGGGGGGCGTGCCAGAAGCCTGCCTGGGTCCGTCTCCAGGAGCTCCGGCGTTTCCCTGAAACCACTTTCACCTCCATAAAAGGCTGCCTGGGAGTCTCCAGAGGCCCCGCTCCTCGGTGCGCCCCAGCCAGAGAACGCCTCCCTGCTCGGCGCAGGGCCCTCGGTGCGCCCCAGCCAGAGAACGCCTCCCTGCTCGGCGCAGGGCGAGGCCGGGCGGCCGGCAGGAGGCTCCCCCGCTCTCGGGCCAGGGGGCAGAACGCCCGGGGGAGGGCATCCCCGCCCCTAAATCCATCCGGCCCCACGACGTTCTTGGCTGCCCATCCCCCCACACGCCTGGCTGATTAGAGCTCAGAGGAAGGGACGGTGCCTTGAGGGCAGTGGAAAGGGGGGGCAGGAAAGCCAGTATCTCCCCAGCTCTACTCTACAACCGTGGGGACCCCCAGGATGCCAGGACTGGGGGCTCTGCCCCTTTGGGGAAAGCCAAAAACTTTGGTCTTTGATGCCAGCCCCTCTTCTGGACCTCAAGTTACCCAGAGTGGGGCCCCCCACGTGGGGAAACAGGCCTGATGGGAGGCCGCAGGCCACAGCAGGGCTGGGCAGGAGGGGGGCTTCCCTCCACCAGGGGGGTCAATTCCAGCAGCCAGACATGAGAGGAAAGGGGTCACTGCGGACGAGAGCAGGCTGGGGCGAAGAGGGGCCCGCGCTGTGCATCCGCCACACTCAGCTCCCGAAGTCTGGGGTGACAGTGCAGGGAGGGGCCTGGGGGGAGCACTGCTAGTGGGGGGCAGGCCGGGCCCCTCGCGGCCAAGGGCGGCAGCTGGCATCGGGCTGTCCCCCAGCCCCTCCCAGGGCTGTGCGAAGCCCCCGCCAGGGCCTCAGGCCGCAGTGCGCCTCTGTGCCCGGGAGCCTCTGCGCCCTGCCCCCGCGCGCCCCCGCGCACGTGGTGCAGGCCCTGCCGGCTGGCTGGGGCTCCCCACCCCGGTAGGCGCCCCTGGCAGGTGGCCCAGCCCCAGAGGCCGGGAGGGGGGCCCCGCGGCCCGGGCTCCTTGAGGACACGGGGAGGGCCGGCCGTGGAGTGGGGGAGGCGGCGGGCTGGGCCGCCAAGGTAAACCCCTTCCAGCCTGGAGCGGCCACGGCCAGGCGCGCCCGGCACGGGGAGCTGGCCCTGGGCACCCGGGAACGGGATGGTGGCCGCGGCCAATCTCGGCGGCGTGGCCCCAGGAGAGGGCGACACCTCCCTCTCGGGCCAGCCTTCCTAGACAAAGGCTCCAACCCCAGCCCTCTGTTCTCTAGGGCAGGGAAAGAGGGGTGCTCCCGAGAGCAGGATGGGGATCTGGGGAGCAACTCGGATGGGGATAGCTGGGCTCAGAGGCAGAGAGACAGGGTGCAGCTGCCCAGCGAGGCGCTCTGGGCTCGGGGCATCCGCCTGGGGACTCTGGGGCCTGGGGGAGGGGCTGGTGGGCGCCGGCCCCGCCCTACCTGTGGCACACAGAGCGACGAACGTCTGCGCATGTTTGCGAATGATCTGTTTGTTCTCCTCGGCCACCGGCATTTTGGAGAGGAAGTGTTCAATGAAATCGTGCGGGGTCGTGGCCGCCAGGTTCCACTTGAGCTTGTTCACCAGAAGCAGCTCCATTTGCTGGGGGCGGCGGGGGGCGCAAAACAAGACAGACAGAGGGCCCCCAGGTCAGCCGCCGGCCCGGGCCAGCGCCCCGTGCGCGCTGCAGCTCCGGGGGTGAGAGGTGTCGAGGGGTCCGGGAAGTGGGGGGGGGACAGCACGCGATCTCAGATCAAAACAGGGAAGGGGCCGCGTGAAAAGGCTGCCGCTCTCATGCTCATTAAGCCAACTGTTTGCAAGTGGAGACAAAAAGACCTCCCACCATCTGGAACGAAAG